>NC_133666.1:402705769-402825340 GCF_037893015.1 Macrotis lagotis
AGACCTGTACTGTCTATTTCACCCATTGGTTTTGCTCACCAAATGCTATATTAGAACCTTATGAACCATCTTTTTCTTTCTCCACATAAATTTCACTAGAATATAAACCTCTGTAAGGTTCAATTCTTCACATTTGGAATTATCCTCAAGGTAATTCCCAAGGCTAGTTCAGTTATGTTTAATTCTTTATGCCCTATTTGAGGTTTCTCAGATGTTATAAATGGCTCATGAATACATAGTCCAGAGTGATTAAAATGGTTTTTTTAATTAAGATATCTTAACAAAATGGCACACCTCTCAAGGTGGGAGAGAGGGGTGAGGAAATCCCAAAATGCAAGGTCTTTTGTGCACTTTGAAAGGTCTTGTACTTGCCCCCTCCTGCCAATTACAGGCTGAGGTCACAATCTAAATGATACATTGATCCCCATACATCACCGCCCCCACCCACCCTGCTCATTATACTTAATGAGCAAGAACAGCTAGAGCTCCTTGTGTATGTGCAAAGCAGACTCCAGGTTAACTTAAAAATAGGTGGGGCAATCTCATCAGCTTTTGGTCAGATGGAGGCTAAGTCTTTTGACTTTAACTCAATACCTTGCCCATAGGCAACAATATAGGCAGACCCTAGTCTATGTAATGTAAATTAATAATCCTCCCTTCACATTCTTGTGGAACCCAAACACTCACTTATTTCTCACCTCAGCAAAGATAATGGAGTGGCACCAGCAGTTCACTTTGGCCACCTCCTGCCTGTCTGGAGCTGAGCTTGGAAAAGACCTGCTGTCTTGCCACTGTAGCTGTATTGGTTCCCAGGACCTGGCCAGGTCTAGTCTTAGCTTGGTGGGCAGGGCCAGGTATGGCCTGGTAATGGGGAGGAGTGAGAGAGACTTATTAGGACTTGCCTAATTATTGAGCTTAATTTTTGCTGCTTTGGTCACTTGAAAACCTACCCCCACTTTGCACCAGAAATCTTGTATGGAGAACCTACTTGGGACCCAGATGCCCTTTGCCTGAAGTGTTTTTGTTTGTTATTGCTGTTTAAAATGAAATCACACGGCACTTTGGAATTTTGTTTGATGAAATATGACATAAATTGAGTGTTTCACAGGTTAAAAAAGAGAATGAAGGACAAACATCATCATCATCATCATCATCATTTAAAAACCACAAAATTAGATACAATTGTCAAAGAAGAGATTGCAGGAAGGGGAAAAAGGAATAGGTTAAAGTCCACAGAATCCTATGGAATATGAATTTTAGGTAATAGAAAGAGGAGTCAGTGAAGAAAACAGAGACGTGACAATTAAGGAGATAAGGGAAACCACTTGAGTTCAGTGTCATAGCAAAGGAGGAATGTTTTAAAGAAGGTGAAATCAATGATTCAAATGTAGCCAAGAGGTTAAAACAGTAAGGACTCAAAAAAGAAAATACCACAACATTTAGCAATTAGATAATCTGATAACCTTTGAGAGAAATGTTCAAGTGGAATAGCATCAGAGTTAGGTGACAAAGATAATAGAGTACTGGCATTAAATCAATAAGACCTGAGTTTGAATTTAGCTTTGATACTGGATAAGTTTCTTAGCTTCTTTCCCCACCCCATTTTCCTTACCTCTAAAATAAAGGAGCTGATTATCTCCAACAAATCTATCATCCTATGTATAGAAACATATTAAGGGATTTAAGTAGTAAATAGCTATTAAAGAAGAGGAAGCAACATGGACTTTTCTTTCAATGGGCTTAGTAGTAAAAAGGTTAGAGACAAATAGAATAATAAAATTGAGAGACAAAAGAGTTATGGGAAGTTTCTAGCTGTATTAGAAATTTCTTTTTTTAATTAATATTTTTTTGTTTTCCAATTATATACAGTAGTAGTTTCTACTCATCATTTTCTGCAAGTTTTTGAATTTTACAATCTTTCCTCCACCCTCCCTTCCCTTGCCCATGCACCCAAAGAAGGCAGTTTGGCAATCTTTTAATTGTTATCATGCTATACACTGAACGAAATTGAATGCGTTGGGAGAGAAATCATATCCTTGAGGAGAAAATAAAATATAAAAGAAAGAAAAATTATGTAATACATAAGAAATTTCTAATACAGCTATTATTATTATTATTATTATTATTATTAGCATTATTAGCATCCATCTATGGAAATTGAAGCCCCCAAGTATGGTTGCTCCAAAGTGTCTGGAAAAATGATCTAAGTTCTAAAGGTAGCAAGAAATAACAATAACTCACATTTCCATAGACTTTTAAGGTTGGCAAAATACTTTATTGCAACCTCGAGTTGGGTATTGCAAGCACTATATTATTTCCTCTTTAGAAATGAAAAAAGTGAGGCTCAAAAAGGTTAGAAGAAAAAATTTGCCTCAAGTCACACTTTTTTTCCAGTGGGAGAGTGGGGACTCAAGTGGAAGTCTAAATACTAATCTCAATTAGTACTCTTATCATTATGCCAGATCCTAGATATCAACTGATAGAGATAAAATAGAAGAATAGAGAAATAAAAAAATAAAACAAGGATAATGGAAATAAGAATAACTGATATTCAAATGCCACTCTAAGTTTTACAAGTTTAACAAGGCTGTATTATCCTTATTTTTGCATATAAGTAAAATAAGATTCTGGTAAAGTGGCAGTGTAGTGTTACTATACACTTTCAGAAAGTACCACATGTCTTGGAGTACCCAGATTAATATCTGTTGCTTACTACCTTTGTAACCTTGTCATTTAATTTCCAGGGCCTGTTTCACATTTGTAAAAGTGAGTAATGGATGGACTAGGTTCTCTCTAAAACCCTTTACAACTCTAAATCCTGAGTTTCTGATTTGTCCAGCCCACTTTACAAAACTAATTAGAATAGAAGTGGAATACAAACCTAAGCCCTTTGAACTCAAAGTTCAGTGATGAGACTGTGGACTTCATAAGGGAAGGCATCATTCAGGTCCTGCTGACTCCTGACTCCAGAGCCAGTGCTCTATCCATTATACCACCTAGCTGCCCGGGAAGGCATTATTAACAGATGGTGGAATAACAATTAGAAGTAGGAACAACTTTAGAAAAAAGACTTAGAAGGAAACTATTCCTTCTGAGAGCAGCCAATTAAAGAAAGGAGTGAAAGGCAAATACATGGTCACATTAAAGAAGATAATGTAGGAAAACGTGTTCATAATTTAACACATTTTCTAAAAGATACACTAGTAAGGACTCCAGAACAGTAGAGAGGTAGAACCTAAGGATAACTTTGAGCTGGAGAAGAATATGAGGATGTGGGGAGGGGGGAGGAGTGGAAATTTCAGTTGGAAGAGGTGAAAGGAGCTAGATGTTTGAGTACAGATGAAGAATTAATTGTTTAGGTAAGGAAGTATGTTGGGGGAAGAACTGCTGGTTAAATTGAACCAATATGATTATAATAGAAAAGTTTACAGAATAATCTCCCAAAATTCTTAATGAAATTATATATAACCAAAAATCCATTGTTTGGGACTTTTTCTTTATTAGTGATGATTAGTTTCCCACATCAGTGTCATCAGTAGGGTTGTTGTGGAGAATATTAAGGAGAATGACAGTCTTCTTCAAGCTTTCTTCATGTTACTTCATCTCTTTAGACTTTGGGTACTTTAGGTTTCCAGCATCAAGAAGGAAGCTAGACAAGGTCAATCCCAATTCAGGTTGCTGAAATAAATGACTCTGTGAGGAAGACAACTTGAGAGAAGCTGGCATCATGTCCCTAACCCCAGTTTATATATACAAGACTTTGAGGAACTTTCCTATGAGTGAGATCTAGGTCTGCTTCTTTCTTTCCTTCCCCCCCCCCCCCAATCTACTGCCCCTTCACTGCCTCTGTCTCTCTCAAGCTGAGTTCCCAATGAGAGCTCTTTCACTCTATTCTCATCTTTATTTTCTTAGATGTATACTTTCTCTGATGTTTATTTGCTATTGATTTAGATAAATGAACTTTGATAATTGCTGTGAATATTCATTGTGAAACTAAATTACATTCCCCCATATGTAACGGAACAAATAGAATTGATTCTAGTTTGCTACCCCCTTCTTCCTGAGGAGAGCAAAGCAGAGGCCTCCACTTCCAACTTCTTGCTTCCCCTCCTGGTAGAATTAAATTCCCCCTTAGAGAATGGTATGAGTAGGAAAGAAGGAAAGGCTAGAGAGATAATATATTCTGTCTCTCTTTGAGCTACACAATGACATGCTACATACTAAGGACAATCCTCAGTACATATAGTTTCAACTAATAATAGGCTTCTGTAAATTTTCCTTTCTAATAGTTGACTTGAATGGGGTGAGAAGAACAGGTAGGATGTTGGAATAGTTGATTTGAGCAATAATCCTCTCAAGAAATTGGCTAGATCGATAAATAACATGTAATATAATAAAATATAATTCTGTTAGCGGCCAGCAACCTGCTCTCTGTTTTATATCATATTAAATCCATTGCTAATTTTCAAGGTGTAATTAAACTTTTAAATAAACAAGCCAAAATGATTTTTAAGTGGAAATTTTAGGAAAGGATACATTTGGAAAGAGATGTGATATTAAACAAAAATATCAAGAAAATATGATCATTTTAAAAAACAACTAGATTGAAATTACACAGATTAAGTCCAAATACAGGCATTTCTTTTTGGCTGTCATACAGATCATAGGACAAAAGAAGGAAAAAAATGAAAACGAAAGCATTCTTTAAGATGTCAGTTCTGTAAATGGAAATAAATGCTTTGCTCTTGCTTCTTTAGAAAGTGTGTTTCTAATTCCTGTGTTGCAAATAAATATTAAGCTATAAGTGTCAGAACAGTTCTAAGACTAATGGGTATCAAAAAAAATTAAAGGGGCTAAGAACTGCTCTATTTAGGGAAGAAGCCAGTTTCAAAAGAGGAGAGAAAAGTTGGCTTCTGCATTCTCCTTGCTGTACTGCTTCTCAGATCAAACAGAACACCAAAATAGATAGGAATGTCTCTGATCTAGATCTGGTTTCTAGTCCATCCCACACCAATAGAAATGGAATTATGGCTTCACTTCAAATTGTTAAACTCTATTTTTCCCAGTTCTAAACCAATCTCTAGTTCTGATCAGGATGCTTAGTATGGATGCATTAACTGATTTAGTCCACAGGAGTACTACTATTGCCATACTTAACGAATCCACAGTTGTTTTTAACCCCATATATTGCTTTCTGACAAAAGTTACAAACTCGCCTTGGTTGTTTGCTTCTTTGTACATTAAGGTTTTCTTTCAGTATTTCAGTAAATCAAACAGAAATAGCCAGCTAGTTGAGCTGAAGTTTACCAGAGTCAATTTCCAGTTTCTTTTCTGGTAGATATAGTCTACTTCTTCCCTGCTGCCTTCGCTGACACCTGCCCTTATATTTTTATCTGATTATCAAATGTCTGGTGAGGGAACACTTGGCAGCATTAATGTTCATCCAGTCATCCAAAGGCCACAGAGCTGAAGGAATAACATGAATACCCTACGATGCAGTGTCCTTGAAAGTCTGCTTCCTTAAGCCCAACATGACACACCAACTTCTTCCTATGCACTTTTCTTGCATAACTCAGAGATTCATATCAGATATTCTAGTGCTTATTACTACATCTAGAGAATTAGGATCCAGCTGTTCTATGGAAATAAGTACCAAAATAACATCATTTTGCTCCTGATATTGCTCCTGATTGTTTACAGACTTACAATATAATAATGGATTTTGGGCCCTTCATTGCATCTCCAATTCACACACACACACACACACACACACACACACACACACACACGCAATGAAAATATAAGTGCATTTGAGAGGTATAATCCCTTTTATCATGGAAGGATTGGAAAGAGGAAAGTGATATGGAAGGGCAGGAATTTGAACTTCACCTTGAAGGATAAGAAGAATTCCAATGAGTAGATATTGATTAAAGGGAAACATTACAGTCTTAGCAAACTACACGAGTAAGTTTCTCCATATATCAGGTCTTTAAACTGCTTCTCTGAAATTCCAAGTATTGTTCCAAGTTGGACCCAAAAGAACTAATCAAAATAAATCTTCAAGGTTGAATGTCAACAGATACTTGAAGGCAGCTACCATTCTCCCCCCTCACCATTTTGGATTACCTTCCATCTTATCACTGTCCTTTCTAAAATATAGAGCCCTCTAGGGGCAGCTAGATGGAGCAGTGTTTAGAGCATCAACCCTGGAGTCAGGATCACCAACCCTGGAGTCAGGAGGACCTAAATTCAAATCCAGCCTCAGACACTTAATATTACCTAGCTGTGTAACCTTGGTCAAGTCACTTAATCCCATTGCCTTGCAAAAACAAACAAACAAAAAAAAATAGAGAGCCCAGAATTATACAGCTATAAGTAACATAGTCCTAGACACTATGCTTTTCTTAATGCAACCTATATTGAATTAGCATTCTGGGCCATCAAATTCCAAGATGTTTTTTAGATGAATTTCTGTCTAAACAGAATTCCACCTTTACTATGGAAGCAACACTCAAATTAATTTTTATTTGTGTAGGAAATTGCATTTATTTCTATTAAATTTCATCCTATCCTATTTGTCCCAACATTTTAGCCTATTGAGATCTTTTCAGATTCAAAATACGCCTTATTCTGAGTTGATGATAAAAATAATAACAACAGGATCAAGCACAAATCCCTGGTATATTTCAATAGAAACCTTCTAAATTGACATGGAACCATTAATGACAACTCTCTGAATTCTCAATTCAATTAACTGTACAATTTGCTAACACAATTTTCTCCATCTTGTCCACAAGAGTAGCCTGAGATTTTTGTCAAATGACCTGCTTAAATCTAATTTTAGATAGACATATATATATATATATATATATATATATATATATATGTGCATGTGTGTGTGTGTACAGATATGCATCAGTCAATATTTACAAGTGCATATACAGATGTATGAATGTAATCTGTATAGTATATGCATATATATATACACACACATATATGAATAATTTTTCTCTCCATTAGCCTGGAACCTTTTTTTTCCTTAACTTGCGTATTCAAATAGATCTGTGATCACATTATTTTGGAAGCTTACTTTGGCTATACACATTATCATTCTTCATGTCTGCCATCAGTCGACAATTATTTGTTAAGTACCTATTTTGTGCCAGGTACTCTAAGGATACAAAGAAAGGTAAGAGACAGTCCCTGCTTTCAAGGAACTCATAGTCTAAAGGAAAGACAGACAACATGAAAACAACCATAGACAAGCAAGCATTATCTGGATAACAAACAAGCATTAGCTGGATAATTATGGAAAAATTGGAGATTATAATTTGGACATAAAAGAAACCAGGGAAACTAGAAGGTTACTATGTAGTTCTAGACAAGGGGAATAGCCAGTGAAAATGCCAAGAATCTGGAAAAGGAGTGTCTTGTGATAGGACCAACAAACACCTCAGTTTGTGGAGGAGAAGTTAGGGGAGGGAATTAGCAAGGAAGGGTAAAATAGGAAAGGGACAGTTTTTCAGTGCTTTGAATGAAAGAGTATTTTATGTTAAACCTAGAGGTAATAAGAAGTTCCTGGAGCAGGGAGGTGGAGGGGGACCACTGTCAAATATATATTTTAGGAAGATTAATTTGAGAACTTAGTGTAGGAGGGGCTATAGTGAAGAAAGACTTGAGGCACAGAGACTAACCAGCAGGCTACCACAATAGTTCAGGTATAAAGTGATGAGGGGGTTTGTAACAGGGTGGTTGCATTATCAAAGGGGAGAAGAGCTCAGAGTATAATAGGAATGTACTGGTAAATGTTTAAAAGTACCACATGAAAAGAAAATTATTCACAATACAGATATAATTTATTCTGAATTATTAATATTTTTTCCATCACTTTCTTTAGTTTAGACAATCAACAAAATAAATCAAGCCCTAACCTGAAGCATTTGCTGATTTCCAATATGTAAATGCTGACAGTGAAATTTAATAATCAACTCTCTTGGATCTGTATGAGTTGACTACAGCAAACCCATTGAGAGAAATGTAATAATGTGAGAAATGACAAGATTTGATAACTGATGATATGGGAGAGTGGTAGAGTAGATAACTGAAGATGATATCTTGGTTACCAACCTGGATGTCTGGGAAGATGGCAGTACCCTTAACAGTAATGTGAAATTTGGGAAGGATAAAAGAATTAGATGGAAAGGTAATTAATTCTTATTTGGATATTTACAGGCAATTGTAATCCATGTAATCCAATCAGTTAAAGATTTCTGAGGGATATCCAATTAGAAACATCTACTAGAAGCTGAAGTACTTATCCAGGATTGGATAAGTAAATCTGTGAATCATCAATATAGAGATGATAATCAAATCCATAGAAGCTGCTGAGATCACCAAGTGAAATATTATTGAGGTGGGGGAAGTAGGGAAGGTTAAGTCCCAGGATAATGCCTTGGAGGGATACTGAAATCTGGCATGTAAGACCTACAGAAAAATCTAACAAAGAATCTAGGTTCTTAAAAACTAAAGAAAAGAAAGTATCGAGGAGAATAGAATAATTGACATTTGTCAAACGCTGCTGAGATCAAGGAGGATGAAAATCCAAAAAAAGGTCATTAGAGATCATTGGTAACTTTTGGAAAGAGATGTTTTTGGTGAAATAATTAGGTCAGAAACCAGACTCTGGAGCAGGGCTGGGGAACCTCTGGTCCAAAGGCAATATTGCTCTGGTACTACCAAGGCAACCTCAGGCAGGACTCACAATTCAAGAAATCTAGTAGTTTTGTAGAGGTGAATTAATATGATGTTATAAATATCCAAATGGCTCTTGACAGAAAAAAAGGATCCCCACCCCTGCTATAGAGAGTTAAGAAGAGAGCAAAAAAGAATATTGGTAGAGACAGTGTTGTAGATGACATTGTCACTCCACTCTCCATCTTCAATTCAGCTAGATTTTAACTTCATGTAACAAGATGCTCCTTCTAGGATAAACTCATTCCTTCTAATCCCACTCATGCTGCTAACTCAACCTTGGAGACTCAGATATTTCCTTAGCCTCTTCTCCCTTTGACCCAAAGGGTGGAAGAGGATCCCTTAACTCCTCTCAAAGTTTTCCTTTATAAAGAAATTGGATTTTCAGTCCACTCCATTAATTGGAGTTCTACTTGGCTTGCAACAGAAGGCCCCTGCTTGAATCTCTTTTCCCTTCCAAGCTGCCTTTTGTATTCTGTATTTCCAATTAGATTGTAGGTTTCATGAGGGCAGGAATTGTCTTTCTATTTCTTACTTGTATCCCCATCTCTAAGTATAGCTTGACATATAGTTGGCACTTAATAAATGTTTATTCAATTATTGGAGGAATTTAACAACAAGAAAAGGAAGGGAAAAATTGGATAATAGATGGACAGATGAAGTAAGGGACTTCTGCTTTTTTTTGTTTTTAGATTAAAGGAGACAAGGGTATATTGGTAAGCCATAGGGAAGCAGCTGGTAGACTGGGAGAAATTAATAATAAGTGAGAGAGGAAGGATGACAGGAATGGCAATCTCTAAAAGAAAAAAAAAGATGAGATGGAATTGGATCACTTGTGCATGAAGAAGGGTTAATCTTGACACCTCTTCATGTGAGAAAGAGAAAAAGGAGGAGATAGGTACAGAAGGCACCTGGGTGAACAAAGATGAGAAGATGGGGGGAAAAGAGGAACTCTTTTAATTACTTCAATTTTTTTCAGTGAAATATGAATTGGTGGGAGGGGTGGTTATAAAGGATTTGAAAAGGAATGAAAAGATTTAGACATTCCACTATGGAAAGTGTGATAGTAAGGTAATTTTTGTTACTCTATCATTTCAGTCACGTCCCGTTTGATGTTTTCTTCACAAAGATACAAAAGTGGTTTGCCATTTCCTTCTCCACTTCATTTTACAGATGAGGAAACAGAGAAAATAGTTGGTTAAGTATCTTACCCAGAGTCACACAGCTAGTAAATAACTGAGGCTAGAGTTGAACTTATTCTTCCTGAGGGCTGGCCCTATATTCACCTTACTATCTCTCTGTCTGAGGAAGGAAATTATGGAGGTCATAAAGAAATTGCCTTCCCATAGTGAGGGCCAGTAAGATTATGCAACATTAATTTGTAGTAGGTCCAATCATCATGGTTTCATAATTTTCTCCATGTTCATTCAGTAGCTCATGAGTAGGAGTAAAGGTAACAGATTGTGGGAATAATACAGGGATGAAGTTTGGCAGATAAAAATAAAATCTTTGATGAGATAAAGAAAGAATGGATTAGAGAAAAAGAAAATGTAGAGTTGATTTGATTCACCAAAGGTCAAGATGGGGAAGTAAAGAAAGTGTAACTAGTACAGTAGTAATGACCTTAGAAAGAACTGAGGGATCAAGAGATTGGAAGTCCCAGTGAGGATGACAAACGGTATGGAGTTGAAAGGAAGAAAAGGAAGGGGAATGAATCATAATAAGAAAAAGGTATTAGAGAGTTCATTAACATGGAGGTGGTACATTTGTGAATGATGGCAAGATCTTTGTATGCAGTTGAAGTGGAATGGAAGAAAAGGTCATGGGAAATGAGTAAGTGGAAGAATTGGGAAACTAAGGTATCTGAGCATCAATGTGTATGCTATATAGCATGAGAGCAAGATTATCGAGGCACTGAACTCATTAAGGAAAGAAGGAAAAAGAGATAATCCTAGAGGTCAGCAAAAAACACAACTGAGAATTTTGATTAGGTAGTAGATATGAATGGAATAAACCACAAAAGAGAGGTTATGCTGGTAGTACAGAGAGAGCCTAGAAGTGGCAGTGAAGAGTTACAAGAAATATTCTAATTTACCTAAAGCAGTGAATACAGGTGTTTAAGTGTAAGGATATTCAATATGGAAAGTGTGTCTAGGGAGAATGTGGCATTAGGAGGCAGCCAGGTCTCATTGAGACCTAGAAAAATAGGAGTGCCAAAGAAAAAAAATTAAGATAATATCAGGTCTCTTGCAATAAAGCCATTATTTCAGAGAGAATAGTGGAAGGGAGTGAGTTAATTTTGAATGGACCTTGGAAAGTTGAGGTGTTGTGTTGAGGGGGATAGGATTTAGGAGTCAGACAATGAAAGACAGAAAATGGAATCTGGATGATGACCTAGAGGAGTCTACAATCACTGGGATGGGGAGGGGGGAAATTTGGTTTGTGAATCATTGAGGAATGAGTTCAGATAGGTAAGCAATGTCCCTAGAGTGTATAAAAGTGGAGTGTCTCAGAGACTTGGGTAGCTCAACTGAGGGGACTAGTTGTTTGGGGAGAATTGAAGGATAACATTTCTCCACTTTCCTTCAAAGATGGGAGTCCAGGCAGGAGATCAAATGTAGCCTTTTCATCCTAGGCATCCTTGTGCCCTAAGATTTCCACAGGGGACCCACTCAATGAACTGAAGGTTTTCCATTTTCCTAACTTTTTAAGGATACCAATGAACCTTTGTCCATCATCATTCTTGCTATGAAAGCAACCTACATTCTCTTACTATCATATAATATTTTGATGATATCTTTTATTCCTGCTCTTATTTAGGCCCCTCTTTGGTTATATGTTGTACCCTGTTCATATGTATTTTGTGCCTCTTCATTGTTATTAAAGCAATAATTTACTTTTATTTCTTTACAGGCAGTTGTAATCCATGTCTCATTGCCATATAACAATGGTAGAATATTTAGATTGAAAGTTGGACCCTTGTTTTCATGGGAAACTTGAGATCAAAGGCAACACATCTAACTCTCCCCATGTTGTTCAACTCTGAACCCATTATTCTTCTGTACAGTATGTCTTGCATTCTGAAGTTCAAGTTTTACAGGGATTTCCTTCAAATGTATGTAGAAATTTGGACAATAGACATTCTTCATACTTAAGTCTTTTCTATGGATCACATTCCTTTGAGTGATTACAGCTTTTTTCCAAAAGACTAAAATGTTCTGAGGCTTGATGTTTTCATTACAAAAGCAAATAGGAGAATCTGGTAGACCTTACCATCCACAAGAGATGGCTTTATCCTATTAGCTTCTTTACCCTGCCAAAAAATGGAAATGAGGGTGAAAACTTTAAATTTAGTCCAAATTTGCTTAAATTTACTTAATACTTTTCAAACCAGTATTACATAAATGCTAGTTAGCCATTAACATAGTTTTCTCTATTTTAGAGATAGGGAAACAAAGGTTTAGATTATTTAACTAACTTAACCAAAGTCAATTCAATAAAGCAATAGACTGATTTGTAAATAGTACCCAGCTTGACTACAAAAGTCAAGTTTTGTAGATTACAGATCTTCTTTATTAAGTCTATATTGTAATTTTCTTTCACTTTAAAAGCTTCTGTTTTCTTTCTTTAATCATAAATCTATGTGGAATTCAATTTTGATTAACATATAGTATGGAAACAATGGAAAGATTATCAAACTTCCTTCTGTGGGGGGAGGGTGGAAGGGGGAAGGAAGGGAGTGTGAGGGGAAATGTTGTAAAATTCAAAACCTTACCAAAAAATGATAGGTAGAAACTACTATTGTATATAATTGGAAAATAAATAAAATATTTCTATAATAAAAAAATTCTATGTGGAAGAGTAGCAAAAAGTCTACATATATTCATATATCATATAATATATATATATATATATATATAGAGAGAGAGAGAGAGAGAGAGAGAGAATTTAGTTATTTGATGCTGGCAGTTCTTTTAGCACTCACATTCAAGCTAAAGAAAAAGTCTGTAAGGTTGCACAAAGTTTAACAGATATTCATAACCTTTTTAAAAAATTCTATTTATTTAAGGCAATGTGGTAAAGTGACTTGCCCAAGGTCATAGAGCTAGGTAATAAGTGTCTGAGGCTGGCTTGGAACTCAGGTCCTCCTGATTCCAGGGCCTATCCATTGTGCCACCTAGCTGCCCTATTTTTTTTAAAAGGACTTAAAAGTTTTTACTCATGAAAAATATTTTTATTGTTATTAAAAATTAGGCCCACAGAATTTTTGTATACAAATATACCAATAAATACATTCAGTCGTACAAATTTTGAAAAAGTATAAGTGTCAAAGATAGAACTAGGAACACATGGAAATTGTAGAGACAGACTTATGTGAAATCTTTCTAATAATGAAACAGACCAGTCAGAGATAGCCCTGGATGCAAGGCAGTCAGGGTTAAGTGACTTGTCCAAGGTCCCACAGCTAGTAAGTGTCTGAGTTCAAATTTAAACTCAGGTCCTCCTGATGTCAGGTCTACCCTCTATGCCATCTAGCTGTTTCTCCTAATCAAGGATGATTAGGATCTTTCAGGATGAAATTTCCCAAAGAAGAAGTTTTCCTGGGGGCATAATGGGGAATGCAAGCCCAGTGAAAGTAAAGAGGAATTAGGAAGCCTCTTGATCAGTTTAAAAGAGGAGCTTGAAATTTAGCTCAAAAAATCATGATCTTAGCAACCTTTATTTCCTTATTTCCTGGCAAATCGAGGGAGAAGAAATGGAAGCATTATCAGATTTTATATTCTTTGGCTCAAAGATCACTGTGGCCATGCAATCAAAGTGACTACAGCCATTAAATTAAAAGAGTTTGCTTCTTGGAAGGAAGGCTGTGACAAATCTAGACAGCCCACTAAAGAGAAGAGATATCACCTTACCAGCAAACATCCTGATAGTTAAAGCTATAGTTTTTCTAGTAGAAATGTATGGCTGTGAGGATTAGAGTATAAAGGAAAGTTGAGTGTCACAGAATTGATCCTTTCAAATTGTGGTATTAGGGAAGACTTTTTAAAAATAATTTTTTAAAGATTTTATTTCTAGTGTTACAATTTTTCGCCTAATCTTACTTCTTCCCCCCCACCCCCCACAGAAGGCAATTTGCCTTTACATTGTTTCCATTGAATGTGATGAGGGAGAAATCATTCTTAAGGAAGAAGCATAAAGTATAAGAGATAGCACGATCAGACAATAAGATCAGTTTTTTTTTCCCCTAAGTTTAGAGTACTATGGTCACCAAGAGATGGAACAGAACTGAACCACTGAACAACAAAGAAGTTCAAAAGAATGTAGAATCTGGGTGAAAAATTAAATGATTGCTATTGTGGGACATGTCCATAAAAAAAAAAGTAGGATTTGGAGTTCATGGTTCTATTCTTCAATCAGAAAGGCATTAGATACTGATGAAGGGTGAGCACCAAGGATAATTAGATCATCTATAAAATGAGGAGCCCCTGAGATGTCTTCCAGCTCTCAATTTATGATTTTCTAAGATGCTAAGAGTTATCGAGTTTCCCAATTTGGTATGGACCAAGTACACGCTGAACAGCCCCTGGTGGAATATTGGGGTTAGGGTTTGATCTGATGACCTCCCGGAAACATGTTATATACATTATTATTCTAAAGACAGTTCCATATTCTAGACTAATTCCTCAAGGGAGGGAGGGTAATGTGTCATTTCAACTTTGAATGTCTCCCTGGTTACCCGGTGGTGATAGTTTTGTAGTCAAATCCAATTCTTCACGACCCCATTTGTGATTTTCTCAGCAAAGAGTGGTTGACCATTTCCTTCTCCAGTTCATTTAACAGATGGAGAAACATTTAACAGATGAGGAGGCAAATCGAGTCAAGTGAATTGCCTAGGGTCTAAATGTCTGGGGCAGGATTTGAACTCATTAAAAGGAGATCTTCAAAACTCCAGCCCCCCCCCCCAACTAACCACCGCGCCACCTAGCAGTACCGGTTACCTGGTTACATCTCACAAATATTGGCTGAATGAACAAAATAAGGCATTTGTTGACGTGTAGACAAGGGATGACAAACTAAAACGACTGCCACCATAAATGCCTAGAACGCCGAGGCGACATAACTAAAGGCTTACACGAGGGTTTTCGTTCAGAGACCGGAGCCTTAAGACCCGTCCCACGGGAGGCGCTGAATCGGTGTTCATTGAGAGATTAACCTGGCGAAAACGCCCAGACCAGTTCGCGGAGGCTCTCCCCGCCCCGACACATAAAGACACACGTGCACGCTCCAGGCACAAACACAGATCCTCACTCGTGACTCCACCAGGTCGGCTCTGGTTCCCACCGAGGCTCCGGAGCGCTCGCAGCCAGAACCAGTTCGACCACTCCCGCCAGGGAGGCGACAGCCCCGGGAGGGGCTGGGGTGGGAAGAAGGAGCGGACGGAGGGGTGGGGGCGCCGAAGGGCCTGGCCCGGGAACGTCGGGGAGGGGACGAGGGGCGGCGCCCCGGCTCACGTGGGCGGGGAGCAGCTGAAGGTCCGCGCTCCGGGCTGGGCTGTCCTCTCGGGCTGAGCGCGGCTGAAGAGGTGGCTTGGGAGGAGGAGGAGGAGGAGGAGGAGGAGGGGGAGGAGGGGAGGAGGAGGAGGAGGAAGAGGAGGCGGCGGCGGGGAAAGGAGGGCAGAGCCGGGAGGACGGGGCAGCGCCGGACTGGGGACGGAAGAGGAGCCAGCCCCGCGCCCGGCCCCCGCCCGCAGCCCGCGGCTCCCCGCGCCCCTGCCGTCCGCGCCCCAGCGCCGAGCGCGCCCGGGCAGCCCCCTGAATGACGGGCGGAAGGTTCGACTTCGACGATGGCGGCACCTACTGCGGCGGCTGGGAGGAGGGCAAGGCGCACGGGCACGGGATCTGCACGGGCCCCAAGGGGCAGGGCGAGTACTCGGGCTCCTGGTCGCACGGCTTCGAGGTGGTGGGGGGCTACACCTGGCCCAGCGGCAACACCTACCAGGGCTACTGGGCGCAAGGCAAGCGGCACGGGCTGGGCGTGGAGACGAAGGGCAAATGGATGTACCGGGGGGAGTGGTCGCACGGCTTCAAGGGGCGCTACGGGGTGCGGCAGAGCCTCTGCACCCCCGCCCGCTACGAGGGCACCTGGAGTAACGGGCTTCAGGACGGCTACGGCGTGGAGACCTACGGCGACGGAGGTGAGCGAAGCGCTAACCCTGTCCGCGCCCCTCCGCGCGGAGGGGCGCTCCCCGAGGTGCTGCCAAGGCAGATCCTTCCTTCGTCGCTGGTGTTGAGACGATTTTAAATCATTAAGATGAGTCGCTTGGTTGGTGAGCCCAGCAGGCGCTTCCCTTCCTAGTGTCGGCGCCCACTGAGGCGGCTGGACGTGGGGAGGGCTCGGCGCGCGCACATGTACCCCCAACACACACACGTGTTGTGTGTGTGTGTGTGTGTGCGCGTGTGTGTGTGTGAGGAAACCTGCCCCAGACACCTGGAGCTCCGGGGACTGCTCACCCATCCCCTGCCGCACCCCCCTCCACCTCGACCTCTAAGCTCTAAGAAAAAAAGAGGGGGGAAAGTTGCTTTTGGTTTGGGCTCGGTGCGCTTGAGCGGATACCTTTCGGTCCTTCCCTCGGACCCGGGGGAGGCGGTGCGTCCGCTCCGTGGGGTTACGTGGCTTGAATGTACCTGCCACAGCGGGTCCTCACCGCCGGGGGGAAGGCGGTAGGGCCAGCCTCCACCCCCGCCCAGAGTTCTGGCCCCAGAGAGCTGATATGGAAGGGGGACTGTCACTTGAGATTGTCACATTACGTTCCCGATCTGTCCCAACCCCTCTCCCAAGCACTCTCCTGGAGAGAGCTCGACAGAGTGCACTTGAAAGCCCTGGGGCTTGGCGGCTCTTAGGCCCAGCAAATTACTCTGGAGACCTAGAGTCTTCCCTAGACTTCACACAGTATGTCACTTCCAACCCGGGTGAATACTTCGCTGTTGGAAACAGAACCCACCAATGGGGGAGGGGAGCCTCGAATAATTCTGCCTTATTGAGTGCATTGTGCATTATTGTAGAGAGAGGAAATGAACCACAGCACAGTTTCGTGGAAGTAAGAGGTTTCCAAATATCACTTAAACTTGTCTTAAATTAGTCTCTTAAACTAGCACAATTTATTCCTAGACTGGAGCACCAAGTAGGGATTACCTTTCTATTACCAAAAAAAAAAAAAAAAGCCTTGAAAAGCATAAAATTTCAGATGTAAAAAAAAAATGTATGTCCCTACCCCTAGTCCAGGGTGGTTACATTGTCTTGACTGAGTTAGAAAGAATTCAGATTACTCATTCAGAATGCCCACAGTGAAATCATTAATATTTTTTTCTATTTGTTAGCACCTAAACACCAAAGAAGGCAATGAACAGACTTAACCCTATGTCAATGTGCATATAAACAACCTTCTTGTCAAAACTGTTAAGGCAAATTATTCCTTTATCTTTTGTGTTAAGAAAATTTTAAATCATTAAGATAAGTCAATTGGTTTATATTAGAAAGTTTAGCTAGAGATGTCTCCCATATTCTTTAGTAAAATAATAGTCTGAATAATATTTTACCACCTTCATACAATTATTATTTTCAGACCAAGTCATTTCTAAAGAGTTTATGCTAAGACTTGAGTTGTTAGATATGGCAGTGAATGCACCACCAATTCATTGCAGCATCATTCATACCTGCCTATATGAAAGCTTATCCAGTTGCCTCTTGTCTTATTTAAGAGAATGTCAGTAATATTAAAATTGGAAATTCATTTTCCCCACTCTGCTTCATATATAAAATGCCCAACCTTTACATTTTAGGTTTTAGTAAATATTTAGAGCTACTAAATTATTTCAGTGCATCGGGTGGAAGAGTAAGAAAAGGATTCCTGAAAGAAGAATGCAGTGATTCCTTCCTGTAAATGGCATTATCAGTTGGTAAGCAAATTAGGTGGTGTAATGGATAGAGCACTGGGCTTAGAATCAGAAAGACCAGAGTGCAAATCTATCCTCAGACACTCACTAGCTTTGTGACCTTGGGCAAGTTACCTAATCTTTGCTTCAGTTTTCTCATCTGTAAAATGGGCATAATGTTAGCACTGCCTGCCAGGGTTGTTGTGAGGATCAAATGAGGATCAAATGCTAAGGCTGGTACACAGAAAGCACTAATAAATGATAGCTATTGTTATTATTATTATTTGTCTTTATTAGATACTTAAGGTATATTGCAAGCTCTGCTGCTCAAATTGCTAAATATAATAGGTAATTTTATTATTTCAGCATTCTCATGCATTGTTAAAATTTTATGTGACTTATTTTATTTTTTTCTAATGATTAAAATCTTAGGAAGCAGTGAAAAATTTTGGTGATTGGAGAGAGGGGGGGGGAGTATGAAGTTCCCATAGCTCATTTTTGAAAAACTAGTATAGGAGTGGCTAGGTGGTGCAGTGGATAGATCACCAGTCCTGGAGTCAGGAGTACCTGAGTTCAAATTCGGCCTCAGACACTTAATAATTACCTAGCTGTGTGGTCTTGGGCAAGCCACTTAACCCCATTGCCTTGCAAAAACCTACCCTCCCCCCCCAAAAAAAAAGAAAAACTAGTATAAATTGTGAATTATTCTTGGGAGAATTTATGCTGATACTAAGGAGCATTAAATACATGTTTAGACCATTTGCTATATCCAATTATGTCTCATTTCTAGTAAACACAGCTCAAACAATAAAGGAAAATTTTAATATGTAATAGGAAGTCCAAGTAGATATCCAATTTAACTTTTTATTAAAAGTCTCAACTTGTACATGGGATTATCTACTGTTTTAATGCTATATTTAGATAATACAATATCTGGAAATTTAACTTCACCATAGCTCAGTTTGAGAGAGAGAGAGAGAATATGAACAGGAACAGATAGATGATCCATCAGCAACTTACCATAGCCACTGTTGCTATGTACAACCATTACTGGTGTATCTGAACCAAAGAGTATTGACATACATTTTATAAAGGCTCCCTCGAGATAAAAGACATTATCAACCTTGAAAATATTTTTCAAAGCCTTTCAGATGCTTTGAAATATAATTTCTATAAAAATCAGTCCATAAACCTATATCCTCTCTTTTGCCTTTGCATATGCTTACAACCATGTCAGCTCTCAATAAATTCCATTAAGTTTTGTGTTTATTTTGATTTTTTTTAAAGTAAGGACATGATGGCAGAGTGGAAAACATATAAGTAGTACTACCAACATCATCCTACAAAAATTAGGAAATTGAAAATCAGTGAGTTTAAGTGCTTTGTTTATGGTTAAACAGAAACTGGATTCAAAGGAAGTTTTTTGATTTCAGATTCTTTCTACTACTATACTGTACTGCACTGTAAGTTATAGTAATTCCATAAGAAGACTCTCTCATGTCTTTTCTTAAGAATCAGCCTTGGATTATTTTATCTAAAGTAGGAAATGTTCTCCCAAACCTCAACATGATAATTAAAAATAGGATAAAATATTACTAATTATTTTAAAGCACCTTTTTTTCTTAGATGGCCTCTTGGTGACTTTCATCTATCAGGGATCATTGTAGCGTAAAGACTGAAAGGGAACCCCTAGGTTAGCTAGGACAGTTAATGTAGTCCAACCTCCTCATTTTACATATGAGAAAGTCGACTTGTCCAAAGTCCCATAGGTAGTCAGGTCAAAAATGGGACATAAACCCAAGTCTTCCACCTTCAAAACCAGGGTTTCCTCCACTGTGCCACATTGCCTAATTACCTAATGCTTCTTGTGCACATATTATTGTCTTTCATTAGGTTTCTACCCATCATAAAACATTATTGTTGAGAAAAACTTGGAAGAAGCTATTTCTAGTAATTTGTAGTACAAAAATGTGTAATGAGCAGGATTCTAATCTCATTGTGATTACAAGTTGCTTTGAACCAAGTGCTTGCCATAATCAAGTGAACACAATTTGGAAAACTTTAAACAAGAAATAGAGTCTAATGAAACAGCTAAACTAACAGTATTATATGTATTGTTATTTTTCTGAAATTGTTTCTAAAGTAATAATAGAAAAGCAGTCTCTTTTATATAGTTTTATTTATTAAGTGTAAATCTATTATGAATATCAAGTGTATCATAAAGAATTACTAAAAAACTTTTTAAAAATCATTTCTGTATATCAGCTTTTCTATGTTCTATACATATAATTGCATAGGATGTAATATGTGCTAGTAGAGTTGTCTAGTAGTTACAACCTAATTCTTGTAATTACTGTAATCACCTCACATTTAAATTGTATCTCTCCTTTCTTGAAGTATTTCCAGTTTATTTAAAAATTTTGTGATAAGGTAAATTTATTCCAATTTAGTTGAATAACAAACATATTATAGTTTGAGCCTTATTTTAGAAAAGTCATTTTACATCAGCATTTTGGAAATTATTTTAGGAAAAATGTATATTTCTAGTGCATCTTATTCAAGAACCACAAATTGGGTATTATATTTTCAAAATATTTTAAATCACCAGATGACTCAGGTTTTACTATCATTCAAGATTTCTTAGACTGTGTACAAAAGCAAAGGAAAATGGTGAGTCAAAATTTCTAGATAATTTTGACCCTCATTCCAAGAAAATGGTCACTCTAAATTACTATCTCCAGTGATAAAACTACATTTTTATGTCGTTCTTTTGTATATATGACACAAATTCCTGCAAGAGAGATGAAAAATTCAGTCACTGAAATAAACAATATGTATGTCATCTTGGAATTGTATAGTCTATCAAGAATAATGACAGAATTTTTTTACATTTTTAGAATTCCAAGAGAATTTAACTAAATATTTAAGAAAGAATTTAAAATGTTATAGTTGCAACATTAAAGGAAGGTAGACTTTCTTCATTAAAGACTACAAACAGTGTATTTATGAGCCTTGATGAATAATATAGTTGGAATTGTCTTTTTAAAAACAGCTAAAATATCCCTTTAATTTTATATGGGAGTGGATGGGTGAGGCTCTAGAATTTAAGAGATAGTATATAGGCTCTCTCTGTCCTATTTAGAAGAGCTGACTTTGATTTCATCATCCTAGTTAAAAAAAAAAGATTCTGATCAACACACAAGGATAATAGAGTAATTGCCCTGGTTTTTACATTCTCATGGGTATCCATTTCCTTCTAAGAACCAAAAAATATGTTACAATATGTTATAAATTAATATATGTTACACAATTAGGTTATACTTTTATCTTCATTGCTGATTTTCATAAATAGAAGTCCTTGGTTTTAAATCAAAGACATAGAATTTAAAGTATTTTAGATGGTGGCCCTAATTAAAGAAAATTCATCAAAAATGCTTCAAAGTTGCTAAACCTTGAATATCTCTCTGACAGTTCCCTGTATTGTTTTGTAATGTTGATAGTAAACATTTTTTGTTTAATTTTAGAAAGTACTTTGTGTTATCTAAATGGTTGAAAGTTTGTACATGTATGATTTTCTTTTATTTTAAATCAGGTGAAAAAGTAGAATAAATATTTTCAGTGACTAAGAATTGATCTGAATATGTATATCATGACATGAGATCTTTTAGGGGATTAAGGTAAATTATATTTTGGATAATCCATTTCTGTTGGTCTACAGAGGATATGTATTTGGAAAATTGCAAACCATAAGGCAAAATATTACATATTTACTAAATACCTCTAGATAACATGACACCCAACTAAGAATTTTGGGAATTTTGTGTTTTATTAAAAAGAAGTAATCCCTGTCCTCAAGGTGGGGAGGTAAGATGAAATAAGTGAGGTGAAAATTAAATAATATGCGCATGAGTACATCTAAACTTATATTTAAATATTAATATATATGAATGAATTGATTTTATTTAGATAATTGGGAATGTCTCACAAAGAAATTGAATTGTTATTAGAAGGACAGAATTGATACTGCAATGGGTTATTGGTAGACTTGTTTCAGAATTATGAGGGAAAGAAAAGAAAAAATAGACACAGGAAGAAAATATGCGTGCATGTTTGGAAGATAATAGACTGGGAGATGAGAACTAGAAAGTGGGATAATTTAATAATTAGTTATTAATATGAATAAAGGTATTATTTAAAGGAAATTTTTTTTTAATTGCTGCCTGTGATAAAACTGTAAGAGATTTGGAGTGGATTAGGGAACCATCTCATCCATTGATTAAATATTTAATAAATGCATACATCAGGGACTCAGTTCTCTGGTAGGTTCTATACAGTTGCAAAAATGAAACAATCCTTTCTCATGGTTGAAGGGAAACATGGCCAACGATAACTAAACATGGACAAATAAAAACATATACAAAGTAATTTCCAAGGGAGTGGCCCCTACCAACTATGTGTATCAAGGACAGCCTTGTGTTTCTTGAGCTAAATGTTTTAAGGACAGTGGTCGATAGACTAGGAGGCTATTGTGGAAAAGGATTGTATTCTAGGCTTGAAAGACTGCTTAAAGGCATTTGGATTGAAAATGTAGAGTTTTGTACAAGCAGTAGTAAGAAGGCTTATCTGACTGGAATGTAAACTGTGTGAAAGTAAAGTGATGTGCAGTAATTCTGGAAAGGTTGACTAGACCTAGATTGCAAAAGATTTTTAAGAGAGAAAATCTCTCTCCCAGAGAAAATAGGGAGCCACTCTAGTTTATTTAGCAGGGGAGCAACACGGTCATATTTGTGTTTTAGCAATATTACTTTAGACTGAAGAGAGATGCCAAAGGGAGAGAGATCAGTTAGGAAACTATTGCAGTAGTTCAGGTAAATTCTAAAAGCCAAAACAAGGATGATGGATGGAAAGACAATAAGTGGATAAGAGAACAATATAATTTAGTAGATGTTTGAATGAGGGAGAAAAGTGTTCAATTTAGTGATCACAAAGCTAGGTGAAAGTGGACAATCTGTTAACTTGAGTAGATTATGTTAGAAACTTTGACTTGGGGATGCTCTATAGATAGTAAAGGGTGTGACCAAACTGGAGCTATATTTCTGGGAGTTGTTATGTACTGGTATGTTTGAATTCAAGGGAATGAACGGATGAAATATCTGAAAGAAGGAAAAGTTTAAAAAGCCCAGTATTGAATTTTGAGTATAAAAGGAAGAGTCAGCAAAAAATACCCTAAAAGTACTAAAATTAGGAAGAAATCTGGAAGGATAATATTTGAGAAACTCAAGCCAAAGAATATATTAAAGAGAAGAGGAAATTCTTTATAACTTAAACTAGGCTAAATCCTTAATTTTCTCACACTGGGGCAAAATAATCCCATAATTTCCCAGATATATTTTGCATAAATATTGTAGCAAAAAATGAAAGGAGGCCCTTATATCTATGCTCAGTAAAATAAGGAATATAAAATTTCACCTTTCTAACCTCCCCCTCACAAAAAACAAACATATTTGGTTTTGTTGCTCAGTCATCTCTTACTATTCAGGACCCCATTTGAGATTTTCTTGGCAAAAGATACTAGAGTGGTTTGCCATTTTTCTTCTCTTTTTGCAGATGAGGAAGCCAAGGCAAATAGGGTTAAGTGCCTTGTCCAGGGTTACATAGTTAGTAAGTGTCTGAGGCTAGATTTGAACTCAGGAAAATGAGTCTTCCTCATTCCAGGCTCAGCACTCCATCCAGAGCATCACTTAGCTGCCCCAAAAGCATTGTGGCTAGTGGGAAATCTTAATCCAGTTATCCATGTTTAATCTTAATGAAGGAATTGCTTTCTAATTGAATTATTAGCACAATACTGACAACACATATTTCTATCTTATCATTGTCATTGCTTCTCTGGAAGGATTTAGCATTTGAAAGAAGTTTCTGTTCTCTAGTTGGTGATTTCCCTATAAATGTTTTAAGACTGCTAAGACAATTCCTCACTGTAGAGATCTTCTAGTATGGAAACTTCATCCATCACATTTGTAGTTAACAGAATTAGAGATTTCTCTGGGATCAAGAGAGTTTAGTTGATTTGCCAGTGATTATACAGCAGGTATTTATTGGAGGAAGAACTTGATCCCAAATGTTCCTGACTATTAGATCTGTCTTGGATTCATTGTTCAATGTCATCTCTCACATTTAAAGTTTTATATATATGAAAAGAGAGCTACTAGTTTTTTGAAAATAAAGACAAAATTAAAGCACTAAAAGTGAAATTTGAAATCACACAATCTTATAAAGTAGACCAGATCATAAAAGATATTAAAGTTTTAACAATTTAAAAAATATCTCTAGGCTTGAATTTACCCATTTGCTTTTTTTTAACACACACACACACACACACACACACACACACACACACACACACACACACACACATATATATAATGTATATATATATGTATGTATATACATATATATAACAGATTTATATTGTTTTCTATTTTTATTGCTAAATCTAGAAAAATTTATTGTGGGCATAGATAATTTATTTTCATTTCCTTTTTCTAGACTAACTCATTCTGTGCTTTGTTTATTTGCCTTGGTCTTTCAAAGGTACTTATCAGGGACAGTGGACTGGAGGGATGCGGCATGGATATGGTGTGCGCCAAAGTGTGCCCTATGGCATGGCAACTGTGATCCGCTCACCCCTCCGAACATCTCTGGCTTCCCTACGCAGTGAGCAAAGCAATGGCAGTGTACTCCATGACATTACCTCTGATAGCCCAGCTGGAACGAGAGGTGGGTTTGTCTTGAATTTCCATACTGATGCCGAATTAATGACTAGTAAGAAAAAAGGAGGATTATTTAGAAGAGGATCCCTCCTTGGTAGTATGAAACTTAGAAAATCTGAATCTAAGTCATCGATCTCAAGTAAGCGTAGCTCTGTCCGCAGTGATGCAGCTATGAGCAGAATTAGCTCCAGTGATGCCAACTCAACAATTAGTTTTGGAGACGGTGATTGTGATTATTACCCAATGGAAGATCATGTTGATGCTACAACAACAGAAGCTTACATGGGAGAATGGAAAAATGACAAACGAAATGGTTTTGGCATTAGTGAGCGCTCAAATGGGATGAAGTATGAAGGAGAATGGCTTAATAACAAGAGGCATGGATATGGATGTACAGTGTTTCCTGATGGCTCAAAAGAAGAGGGAAAATATAAAAATAATATTCTGGTCCGTGGAATAAGGAAGCAGCTTATACCAATAAGAAACACAAAAACTAGGGAGAAGGTGGACCGAGCCATAGAGGGTGCACAAAGGGCAGCTGCTATGGCAAGAACTAAAGTGGAAATAGCAACTTCAAGGTATGTAATAGCAAATAAATATTTTATCAGGTTCTATAAACCAGTAGAATATCACGTGCTATATTTGTGATTCTGCTAGAGACATTATCAAAAGAGTTTTGGAAACACTAAGGATAGATAGAAAACGTATAGAAAAATAAATAATCTCAAGTATTAGGAAAATCAGAAATTTCCTTACACTAAGATATTAAGTTTCTATCATCAAAGAGATATATAAAATAAAAATTGTTTTATTTTAAATTGCCAAATTACCAATTAATGTAGTATTGAAATTTCATCAAGTTCCACTTTTATGATCTGCCACCAAAAAGTCAACTTTCTGTATCTTTGGAACAATGCCAAACAGATCATTTGAAATGCTACACTAAGGAGCAAGTATTGCATGTTTAGGAACACAGTATTGATCTATTTAGGAAGGGTAACAAATACAAAAATCCATCTTCATTTTCCTGCTTAAGGATGGAACTTGAACAAAGAAGAGCTCTGTAAAATTACTTCGTAGAGTATTCCTGTAACCCTAGTGAACAGGCAGGATAATTTATTTTTCATTTACAGAGAAGAAAATGATTGATATTGAGAAGTTTTTTGAGAATGGAAGATGGAAGCCTAGGTTGGCTGGCAATCTTCGTAGTGAAACAAAAGGCTAAAGTAATCTTCTATAAGCATAAGAGTAGAGTTGGAGAAAAGTGAAAGAAAAAAGACTTGACACATTGGCTGTGGGAAATTAGAGATGGAATTTGTTGAATACCAACAAGAGCCCACCTGGAACTTTGTGCCATAAATTTATGGCAGATGATCAACTGCATTTCATGATTATTTCTTGTTCTGTGATCTTCTAAAGCTTCAAGAAGGAACAGGAAAAATATGATGGAATGGATGAGGATCTGAAGGTCAGAACTGTAGGATGGAATGCAGAGGATTCTAGGATAATAAAATTAAAGTGGAAGATCGCTTGGGCATAACTGAATATAGGGACAAATAAAAATAGAAGGTAGATGGAATTGGAAAATAGGGATGAGCCAAAGAAAAAAGATGAATGCACATAGTGTTAAAGAATTTTTTTAGTGTAAGTGAAAATGAGAGAGAGGTGAAAGAATAGAAGATTATGGTGAGAATGAAGAATTTCAAAGTTCTAGATCTTAGAGGTTTTGCAGTTCTGGAAATGGTAAGGTCTATGGTTGTACCTTCCTCTGACTGAAGAAAGTATGTGTAGAAATCAATAGCACTGAAGAATTTTGTATTCAGATTGTTAAGGGGTTGTCAGTAGGAAATTCTAAGCCCCCACAATCAGCAAGAGATGGAGTAGAAATCTAGCACTGTGGTAAAATGGGGCAGATACTTTTAGTATGTATTTCGAAGAATTGTCACTTAAATGAGAGAAGGCATATAAAGTGTTTTAAAAACTTTAATGTGGTACATTAATTTCATTATTTTTAACAGCAGCATGGACTTCAAAAGAGGATAGGTTATTGAGGATTTGTGCTAGAGGAATGGTTTGGAAATAGCAATGGGGAGCCAAACATACATCTTCCTCTTTTTCAGATATTCTTAGTTTGTGGGAGTCAAAGAAAATTGGAAATGGTTGGAAAGAATGTGATAGTTTAGGAGACATCCAGATTACATCCAAAGTGAAGTTAAAAGAATGTGACAGGGTGAAATATTGAGATCTGGAGAGAACTTTGACACTTATTAGATAGGGTGCATATGAACCCATAGGAGTGTCATCTGTAAGACATTGTTTTAAGAGGGTTGATAAGAGACTGAACAAATTTAGAGAGTTTGAAAAATTATCTCATTATTTCCTCAGTATAATTATTATAAATTTATATTTTATTATCCCGAGTCAGTAAAGAGGGACTGGTCAGGGTTTTCTTAGCCTTTAGCTCTAATGGTAGGTGGAGGAAATTAAACATTTTAGGGCAGCTGCCATAGTGTTTAGTGGAATTGAGCTTGTTCCTTATTCCCTGTATCTTAAGGGCATTTCTTCAGAGTTTCTCAAATTACCCATCTTTTTTATTTTTATCTTTGCTTGCTATATAATTTACTGTAATCATAAGATTTCAAAATGATTTCATATGTAAACTTTTACTTCCTTAATTAACCCAAATATGCTGCTTGTTTTACTACATCATATTGCTTTTAGCAATTACCAACAACAATAATGATTTTGTTAACACTGAACCTCTCTATAAACCTTAAGTCTAGTGTGCTATCTGGAAATCTCTAATCTGATTTTCACCTCTTCAGCCTAATGATTTATTAGAAGTGAGTGCTGGGAATGTGGAAAAGATATGTGACTAGGAATTAAGCTACAAGATTTTAAAATCCTTATCCTATTTGTTTTTTTAAAGATTAACTTAAATTTGAGGAAATTAATTTGAATAAGAAAAATAGATCATAAAAATGATTAGATCAGAATTTAGATACTTATTTCAACTTTCCTAATAATTATGAAATTACAGCTTGGACTCTTGGCAGCATTACCTTTAGTGATGCTCTTTTTTTGAGGTGATGGGCACAGAACTGTGTTTTTGTACTATTAGATGCTCTTTGGTGTCAGACATAAGGTAGTGTACCAGCTATGTCAATGCTTCTTGTGAAGCATTTCCATTGAGTCTAAATAAGAAAACTTAGAATGTTCTTAGCATATAAAATCTTTTTTATAATAATAGAAAATGCTATTTCATGTTTTTCCATCTCATGATAAACCTAAGTATATAATTGACCTGAGGGGAAAGGAAAGAACAATAGAAATACTCATGCACTGAATGTTCACACACTCATCCCACATTTTGTGCTTTGGTGCAAGACAAGGCAAAATTGTCAAACCTGCAGAAGTCCCTGATGCCACCTGAACTAGATTAAAATATAACTTGGACATTTTTGACAATTTAAAAAAAAATTCAATACAACATAGACAATGTTTGTTTGTGGTATTGTAAGTTGCCATGCAGTCCATAGGGATCCATTTCTATTTCTTTGATACCACTTGTGTAAGGTCTTGTCCTTTTATCCATTAATCTGCTTTTTAAAGGTTAAACATAGACATTTAAAAACAAATAAGTTTTGTTTTATTTGTTATATTTGTTATATTTGACTCATTCTCTTCATTTCCATTTTCTCCCAGATTCTTTGCCTTTATTATATATTATAGTCATGAAGGGAAGAATTTTTTTTTATGTTAGCTATTTTTGATTTCTATTCAATTTCTCTACAGTGTCACAGCCTTTATATTTCTGTGTTTTTTCCTAAGGCTTTCTTAATACAAAAAAGAGAAAGGGAAAATAAAAGTCTTTCCACAGTTTCTGAAAATATTGCTTGGGGGAAAAGATACTATATATTATTGTCACTATACATTATTATAACATTTTGTAGAGTCAGAATTCCTAGTTAATGCTTTTCCCTGTTCCTCCAATGACTATTAATTTGAATCTTATTCTTGAAGCTACAGAAAAATTGTAAGGATTTTAAATGATAGTATCAGAATCAAAGTTAGAAATCTGACTCTAGGCGCTTTCCCACTGATTAAACCATGAGGTCATTCTCTCAGTAAGAGAAAGGGAAATCAATTAGCAGCTATTGATTAATTTATATTTTAGAGTTCACCTAGTAGTTGTATCCAAAATATATTTTAGCCTTGACCCTCCCCTGCACTCCAAAGATTTTATAGTTTATAAATTCAGAGAAGAACCTTTTCATTACTCCCTTTCATATTTTGCCTTATAGCCAAGCCTGTAGTTGACTCAAGGAAAAATTACTCTTCTCTGAAGTATCAGTCAGTGGTATTTATCTGAAAGATGTATGGAAGAGTGCTATAGTGTATCAAGAGCATATTCTGATAGTGTAAAACCCATGGATTCTGAAGTAGAGAATCAACATGGAAAGCTAATCTGTGTCTGTGCTGCATATAAAGAGAATTTTACTTTGAGGATTTATAAAAACATGCTCTCTGATCCATGATAAGGAGTTACTTAGCTTAGAGGTATCTAGATGGTTAGAGCACTAGGCCTATAATCAGGAAGTTCAAATACTGCCTCAAATACAGTCTAGCTGTATGATTTACTAGCGAGTCATTTAACCTCTTCTGCTTTAGTTCCCTCAAATGTAAAATGTAAATCATAATAATTACCTATTCATCAGGATTGTTGAGAGGATCAAAAGAGAATATTTGTAAAAATTCCTAGTACATTACCCACAAATAGTAGGTATTTAATAAATGTTTGTTCCCTTCCTTTATTCCCTTACCACTTAACATTTATTAGTTAGTATTAAATGCTAACTAATAAGTAAAGGCTATTTGCAAGTAAAACCACAAAAGAGTCAGGTAGTTAGCATGCAGCTTTTCCCTGTTTTTCATGTTTGTTTATCCAAAAGGTAGAATTTATATTACTATGACTTCAGTGCAATAACCTGTTTCTCTCATGGTACTCTGCCTTGTCTTTTCGGAATTGTTCTAACCTCACAATTTTGAGATTGTCACAGTCTCAATTGGAAAGGATTTCAGAGGGCCTAAAATCCAAGAGGGAGAAGAAATATCCTTGAACTCTGTAAAAAAAATAAAATATTGAACTTAATTCTCTCAATTCCTATTCCCTGTTAATAAATTAGAGAGAAAATCAGAAGTTCATTTACATCTCTGCAGTGCTGTTGGGTGAACTATGACTATAGTGCTGATTGTAGTGTGCTAAATTTATTAACTGAGATGCCTTAGGAAATAATTTGATTGATGGCTAGTGTGAATTGGAAGAACGGATAATCATAGAATATTAGTTACAGGGAGTTCAATCCATCAATTTCATGATATTGTTCTTATCTAGTTCTGCCCCTATCTGTTCAACCTCTCCTGTCTTCTCTATTGGTTCTTCATCCATGACATGTTCACTAACCAAAGGTGACCTACTAAGCTCTCTTTTCATTTGATATTGTGAGTAGACCTGATATTGGAGCTAGGAATATTCCATCTGACACATAACTGTGTGACCCTGGCCAAGTCAAATAACTTCTCAATACTTGCAAGCAATTCTTAGAAAACATAAGTTGGAGAGTAGATGTGGATCTGTATTATTTGAGTGTTACTTAACTGGAACTGATAAAATTACAGACCTAATTTTTTAAAAAAAAGAGACAGGGAATTTAATGAAAAGATAGTAATTTTATATGTTCTGAATATTATTAAGTGAAAAAAATTCATTCAAGGTGGAAACAGAGAGTTATCTAGCAAAGGACTTATAGAGGGAGATTACCATCAAATAACATAGGAGCCTTTTGATTTTGGCTTCAGTGTCTTAGATGTTCTAGAGAAACTAATGTTTAAAAATAAGCACATGATCGTATTGGTGAAGGAAAAGACATTTTCCAGTTATAAAGATGAATCTCATTTATTTTAGTAGCAAACTTGTTATTGAAAGGGAGAAAAAAGTAATAGTCAATGTTTCTTTCTTGGACTATATGAACATTGATTAAAATAAGACTTTTGTTTCTTCCTATGTTATAGTTCTTTCTTTTCAATGAAGAACCAATTGACTAAGAGGAGGCCAAGCTTTCTATGGAATGAAATGTCAGGAGTCTAGCTTTTGTCACTGTGTCATTGGAAATCATTAATTTTCTTGCGTCTCCAAGAGTATGATTAAAACTAGCAACCATTAGAAAATCATGAAGAGAATTAATTAACTAGAAACTCTTGATTGTAAAATGTTATAATAATCTGTAATGATAGTAATATAGAAAAAGATTTCTTTCTCCATCAATATCTAGTTAGATCTTTTTTTCTTTGCTTTTCAAATTAAAAAAAGTCAATTAAAACAACAGGAATCTAAAGATAAAAAATTGAATGCAACCATGAATGTCTACATTTAACAAAAAATTCACCCCTTCATAGAAGAGATAGACAATAAGCTTAGATCCTGGAAAGAGAATTGAAGAAAACAAGTTAAATATAAAAATCTAAATGGAGAGGGCTATTACTTGTACTGCTTTAAGTATAGCTTGGAGGTTACTAAGAAAGGACATTTGAATTTCTACATTTAGATCTACTTAATTTAAGCAAATATGGAAGGCTACAGAATTAATTCAAGAGAGTCTAAATAGCCTATCCATTCAAAATTTCTTTCCCAACTGAGCCATCCTACCTATTTAAATAATATTGCTTTTTATTTCATTGTGTCTCTACAAATGTAGCCTAAACAATCAAAGTCAGTAGAGTTGAATAATGCACATGTAACATTAAAATCTATCAATAATTATAGCAGGGTTGGCTCTTTCAGTTGCTGTTAACATTGACCTATCAGTGACAATGATGGAGGAGGAACTGATGCTATATGCCAGCAGCTGTATTTAGAAAAATCACAAAAAGTTCATGTTGCTACCCCTAACTCCATTCATGTTATTGATGGCAACTGTGTTTAAAGAGCAGAAACAAGGAATGGTAAAGAATCAGGAGAAAAGAAATTGCCTTTTGTATTGTGACTACATTTTTAATATTACTAATCTATTTAAACTTTTCTTGGGGTTAATTATATGAATTTAATTTGAATCATTGTAAACTACAGCATATTTTTTTTTCCTGGAAGATTTTAAAAATTCTTTAAGAAAAATTCCACAACTTCCCATTGTGATTCATTCACCTTTTAACTGGAAATGACTTTAGAATTAACTTGAATAAACAATTATATGTTGTAACCAACAGGAAATTACATTTAAAACCAACTAAGCCAATTAGAAGTTCTCTCTAACTAGAGTTTGTACTGTAAGCTTAATCTTGTGGTGGATGCTTCTAATTTATGTTGTGTCAGACATGTAAATCATGGTTTTAAGACTGATTCCCTGGTTGTAATAATTCATTTTTCCATGAAATCTGGTATTCATCGTGAATAAAGAAGATGGAAATGAATGTTAAAGGTACAATTTCCCTTAATTAATAGTAAACCTTGTTAATATTGATTATCATAATGGCAGCATACATAAGGAAGCAGTGGCTCAAGATTTAGACAAACAATATCTACTTTTTTTAATAGCTATGCAATTCCTACAGATTAAAATTTATGAGAGTGACTCTCATAGATTTGTAAGTTAAAGAAATCAATAATTTTCCTTTAACTTTTTATTCATGCTATGACAACTTTAATACAGACCACATTTGTTACCTCAGAATATCATTTTAATATTAAAAAATATTCTGGAGGAAAATATGCCAAATTACAACTTATATAAAAGATCAGATCTTATAGTCTTTAGAAAAACTAATCTTGAACATGATGAGCATTTTTTTTTGAAATTCTATTTTGTGTAGTAACTTCTTCCTTCATTTAAAAAAAATCTATGCTGTTAATTATAATTTAAGTTTACAGACAATATGGAAGGTAAATAGAAATCCCTGGCAAGATTAATATGCTAAATTTATTTTTCATTTATTTTTCATCATTTAGGCTTTCTGACATTGAAAGTTCTTACTCTGAGTCAGCATACACTGTGGATTCAAATTAAACTTGCTACTATTATAAGAATAAGGACCAAATCTTGACATGTTATTTTGTTTTCTTTCTGAACCTTATTTTTAATGACATTTGTTTTTAAATCTTCATTACCATATCTTTCCCTCCCTTCTTGCCTGCCCAGAGAATTATCCCTTGTAATTAATTTAAAAAAGAAAAGTAGAGGGGAAAAACACCTTAGTTGCTATTTTTTTGTGGCATAATTCTAAATTGCTTTCTCGAATGATTGGTCTAATTCATAACTCCACCAACAGTAGATTTCATGTTCCTGTCTCCCTGCAGTTCTTCCAATATTCACCACTTCCTTTTGTATCTTTGTTAATTTGTTGAGTATGAAGTAAAATTTTAGAAATTTAAGCAGTATTTGAAAATATATGGATGGTTACTATCCATTGGGCATTATCTATTTCCATTCCCACCTCAACCAGAAAAGGAATCAGAATAATTTGAGTGAATTACAAATAATTGTATCAGAGGATGAAGATGGCCCTGTTACCAGAAGGAAGTATTCAAAACAGTGTCAGTGATAACCCTTCAGACAGATTGGTTTGCTTGCCTAAAAAGAGAGGTGAAAATTCAGGGAAGGAAAAATTGAGAAAACTGTGATTTGTTGTTCCTTTTTTATATCTGAAATTCCTAGTGATACGCAAGTTCATATTGAATTTATTATACATGGGTGTGTATTTTAAGTATATTTTATTAATGACGGTTGATGTATGTATGCTGTTCAGTGTGAAAAGAAGTGTGCAATGCCAGTATTCTTTTAATATGCTAAGATTATTGTTTGAAGTTGCTATTAGATGGAAGTTACTCAGAAAAGACTTGTGCACATAAGCCCCAATATGAGGTAACAATGTGAATATGGCAACCAGAAAAGATAATGTGATTATAGGGAATGATAAGAGGAGTTTTCTATCTGGAATTAGAGAATGGTTAGTCTGATTGATCTCTACACCAGTCAGACTGTATCTGAAGTATTGTGTTTATTTCTGGCACCACATTTTAGGAAGGAGCATACCTATAATCCCTGCTAAGGAAGTCAAGTTTGCTTGACTCAGTTCTGAGCTGTAGTAGAGCTAAAGCCAATTAAATGTCTATACCAAGTCTGGCACCAATATGAGGAACCAGTCCCAGGGAGGTGGAAGGGGGGAACCACTGAGTTGCCTGGGGAGAGATGTATTGACCCAGATCAATAACTAAAATTGTCAAAGCCTCTGTTCCAGTCAGCAGTTGGATCAAGCCGTTGAGTTAACTACCTCCAACCTGAACAAAATAGCCAGATCCAGTTTAAAAGAACTGGTTTGGGGAATTAAAGGGGAGTTGGTGAGAAGGGTAAAGATGAGGTAGAGGATGTTCAAAAGAGGGTGACTGCAGGTTAAAGATTATAAAAAACATGAAAACTGGTTAAAGTTAAAGTAAGTTTAGTTTAAAGAAGAGAAGACTCAAGGAGAACAAGACAGCTGTCTTGTGGAAGAGGCCTCAGAAGCAGTGCTAATAGCAATAACTGAGGCAAAAGTTGTAGAAATACTTCATAACAATTTGAGTTATATTACAATAGAAAGTTCTAGTACTCTTTTAGAGAGTATATGTAGCAGGTTTCCCCCTCACTGGAAGTCTTCAAGCAAAGTTGAGGTGGCCATGTTCTTTACAGCTTCTTTACCATCTCTATGATTGTTTCCTTGTTCAGGTAATAGATACAAGTATAGAACATTCAAGTAGGGAAGAAAAAATAAAAAAATATGATTGTAGGAGATAAAAAAAGAGAAAAGAATGAAAAGAATTGGTAAATAGAATGAGATATCATTTAAGTGGAGGCAGCTTAGTCACACAGACAGGGCCAAATAACTATCTATGGGTATGAATATATCTCAAGTATGTAGAATTTTAGCCCTACCCTTCCACAATCAAATCTCTGTGAAGTCATATCTCAATATACACAGTAAATTCTCAATAATGTTTTTCTAAACACAGGAAAAAGAAAATGAGGAGGGGAAGAAAAACTAGACAGGAGACATTACATGTTAAGTATGTAATAATTTGGGCCTTTGAAGTAACTGTAGGCAGAGAAACAGCTTTGGAGCCCATGATATCATGAAGGGATACTGAATTAAACAAAGCAGACATTATTAAGAGATTGATATATCAATTTTTATATGCTATAAGCTTTCAATGTAAAGATGATATTATGAAACTTAATTCTTCATTCCTCATCAGGGGCTGTCCATTTCCCAAAGAAAGTAGAAAAATTAGTCTACACTAAGTCCCTAGAAATATCTACTGATTTTTGAAATGTAAAACATTTCATCCTTGACCATTTCCCTTAAAGGGAATTATTCTTGTATACAATGCTGTGATCTAACAATTTGTATATAATGTGTTTTAGGAGCACAGGAAGAGGACTATGCTATTATCCTCTATCCCCTCAGCATATATTTGCCTAAGCCTGACTTCAACATCAGCATCATCTTCTAATGCTTCGTATCACAAATCAGTCATGAAAAATTCCTATCAGACCCAATCATACAATTCCCAAACTTATTCACAAATGTAAGTACTAAAGTGAACATTTGCCCCAATAATTAGGAGAGACCAGTGTATTCTGATTTATCTTAATTTATCATCTACCCACAAACTTTTACTTCATTTAAACAATACAATTTCTACTCAGAAAACAAGGAACAAATTACTCAGCATAACATGAAGACTGTAACTTGACAATAGCTAAAGTTAGTCTTGAACTTTAGAAGTACTGTTTTAGAGGATTGGAGGAAAGGGGTTGATCATAAACTCTTATATATTAGAATGATTGAAACATAGAGAAGAAAAGTTGTTTAAAACAATGTATCCTTCAGTAAAACACCTCTAAAGGTATAAGTCATCACCAATATTTCATTTTGTTTTATGTGAGTTGTTTTCAAGTGACATTTTCTCTCTCTTTCACTTCTTATCTCTCCCCCATTGAAAAAGAAAGAAAAATAAAATCCTTATAATGCATGCATAGTCAAGCAGACAAATATCTGTATTGGGCATATAAAAAATGTCTAAATCTCTACCCCAAATTCTTTACATGCCTATTATGATGTGTGTAGAATGTTTCATGAGTCCTCTGGGATTGTGGTTCATAATAGTGTGAAAGATACTAAATAGACTATATTTCAAGAGTTTTAAACGTAAATAATTTATATATATATATATATATATATATATATATATACATATATATATATAGTGAGTTTTTTTTGTCTAGCCTTCATATTTGTAATGCAAAATATCCACATTAATTTTTTTGTGTGTGATGATACTGATACTTAATCAAAATGCTTAGTGCCATCCATTAAAAATTCAGTTTTGGCTTGTAGTGACTGTAGTCCCCTGTGAATAGGAGAATTTAGTATGCATATTCACAGAGCTTGAACTCTCTTCACAGAGCAGCTGCTGGTCAGCCAAACTATGCTGAATTATGTGCTCTGCACACAACTTTCCATTATGGATTAAGCTGACTCTACCAATCTCACTTTACTCAAGACACCAAACTGGACACTTGCAAGACTAGTGCCTTGCAAATCTTTGAAATGCTTTTCTTATTATAGATGAAATATGAACATTGTGTTTAGGAATAGGTTCCAACAAATGCCAAAGGTATTTATGTAGTTGTTCAGCTTTAGTACAAAGACTTCTTAAGCATAAAGCCAAACCAGATTTTTAATCATTTTACCCCTTGATCTTAGCTATCATGATGTTTTATGTATATGTTAAATTCATGTTAAGTATTTAATTCAGGCTTTTAGTTACAAAAGAATAAAAATGATGCCAAAAGAGCATAATTAATAGTGAAACTAAATTAATTTCCCTTATCTTTTCTGTGTATGTAATAAAAGAAAAAACTAATTTAGCCAAATAAATTTGATAATTTAGTCCCTTTTTTGACACTAGATTATCCTAGATACAAGTAAATGTTTACCTTTTTAAAAATATAGTACTTAATAGTTTAAACAAGAACATTTTCCTTATTAAAATGCATTTTTTCAACATTTGCTAGCAATTTGTGTGCCGGATTTTGTTCAAACTGATTTTGTTTTCTTAGTTAACTGTTTATTCTTCTACATTAGTGGTTAGCCAATTTTCTGAAGAGGCATGCCAGTTCCTAATTTAATCAATTCTCTCTGATTGTTGGGGGAGGGGAGGGGTGCATCAAGTGTTTGGGGAGACTGAACTTGTTGGCAGAGGCACTATTAGTCACAATAAGCATTTATTAAGCATTTACTATATGTAAATTTACTATGAGTACTGTGATAAATGAAGAGGGTGCAAAGAAAAGCAAAAATCAATACCTGCCTTCAAGAGGGGTACTTTTTGATGAGGAGAAACATGTAAAGTACTAAGTTATAAATAAGATTACATAAAGATAGGAAATAATCTGAGATGGAAGGTTATTAGCAACTGGGGAGATATTGGAGGGGGTGGAGAATCAAAGTAGGAGGGAAACAAAATCTGGAACAAGTTCTTCCGAAAGGTGGGTACTTGAGCTGAGTCTTTGAAGAAGATAGGGAAATTAAGAGATAAAGAAGCATTCCAGGCTTCATACAATTAGTGTGAAGACTTAGAAATGGAAATGGAATGACATACTTGAGGAACTGCAAATTGGTGACTCAGTAGCTAGAATCCTGGATCTGGAATCAGGAAGACATCTCTTCCAGATTTCAAATGTGGTCTCTGACACTTAATAGCCATGTGACCCTGGGCAAGTCATTTAACCCCTTGGTCTCAGTTTCTTCATCTGTAAAAAGAGCCAGAGAAGGAAATAGCACTCCAGGATCTTTGCCAAGAAAACCCCAAATGGGGTCATGAAAAGTTGGACACAATTGAAAATGACTGAGCAACAACAGTATAATTAGATCATACATTGTGTGGTAGAAAGTAAAATCTAATAAAACTGGAAAAGCAGGAAGAGACCAGGTTTTGAAATGGAGGAGTGTTGGAGTGAGAAGAAACTTGGGACAGAGAGAGCAACTAGAAGGTTTTTGTTAGGGTAGCAGTTGTGTGAGTAGAGAATAGTCAGCATATATAAAAGATGTTATGAAAATAAAAAAGGACAATGGATTGTATATGTGGGATGGGAATAAGGAGAATGATACCAAACCTGTGAGCTTGTATGACCAGGAGGATTGTTGCTGCTCTTGGCAGTAATTGGAAAGTTTGGAATAGGAAAGGTTTTTTGGGAAAAGAGAGAGTTCTGTTTTGGACCTGTTTTGTTTGAGATAATAATATGAGGAAGCATTTTTATGTCACTTAAGGTTTGCAAAGTGCTTTATACATAAATTATATATTTATAAAATCTATCTCATTTAATACTCAAAATAATCTTGTGAGGTAGATATTATTATCCCCATTTAGCAACTAAGGTACTAAGGTTGAGAGAAGCTGTATTCTTTTAACTTAGTAGTTGAGACAGGACTTGAACTTAACTCTTCCTGACTTCAAGGCCATCACTTTATCCATTGTGTCATCTAATTGTCAAGGTGATATCTAGTTTCAGATAACTAAAAGGTAGTTTTTGATTTAGGACTGGAACTTAGGAGGTTGGATATATTGATTTAGGAATCATCTATATAAAAATGATAATCCATGGAAACTGATAAACTCATCAAGTGAGGTAGTATAGTTGAGAGGAAAAAAAGAGAAAAAGATTCAAGATACCTTTGAAGGACACTAATGGTTAATGGGTGGGATATGATTAAAGATCCAGCAAAAGACTAAGTGGTCAGAGAAGAGAAGACCAGTAATGAGTAGTGTCACTTAATATCAAAAGGGAAAGTACTCTAGGGAAGACCATCAATTCAGGAGATTTAATATATAAGAATAGCAGATGAGACTCAGCCTCATCATGTGCATGGCCAACAGAATTGCACAATTTAGAAGTGAGATTTATTTAATCCAACCAATGAGTCATTTCTTCTGATTTCAAATGAAGCCCTTTTCACTACATCCAAGGTTCTTAACTCTGTGTGTGTGTGTGTGTGTGTGTGTGTGTCTGTGTGTCTGTGTGTCCGTGTGTCTGTGTATCTGTGTGTTTTGGCTCCCTTTTGAAGTATATATGTTCCTCATAAAAATATTTTACGATACATTGGATTGAAGTAAAAGCTAATTATGTTGAAATACTCATCAAAATATTTTTTAAAATACAAATTCATAGACCCACATCAAGAACTCCTGTGTTACATCATGCAACCCCCATCTTTGACTACTTTCTTTTTTTGGCAAGGCAATGGGGGTTAAGTAGCTGACTCAAGGCCACACAGCTAGGTAATTATTAAGTGTCTGAGGCCAGATTTGAACTCAAGTACTCCTGACTCCAGGGCCAGTGCTCTATCTACTGTGCCACCTAGCTGCCCCTATCTTTGACTACTTTTATCCCCTTATTTTTAGAAAACCATCACCAGTGTTCGTTCAAGGAAGTATTCTTTTAGAAAATGCAGTAAAACCTTGCTGAGGAAATAAAAAGAATTAAAAGGAAACATTGCCCCTCCCATCTGTTCTTGTTGAATCATTTCAGTTGTGTCCAACTCTTCTGTAACCCCATTTGAGGTTTTCTAGGTAAAGATTCTAGAGTACTTTGCCAGGAAACAAGGGAAATGGTTTTCCCAGGAACACATAGCTAGTTAGTATCTAAGATCAAATTTGAACTCAGGTCTCCTGAGTCCAGTGTCAATGGTCTATGCACTCTGTCACCTTGTTGCTCACCCCACCCATTTTGAGACTTCCTATATTTCCTATATATATAATGTATATTTTAGGTTTTTGCAAGGCAAATGAGTTAAGTGGCTTGCCCAAGACCACACAAGCTAGGCAATTATTAAGTGTCTGAGGCCGGATTTGAACTCAGGTACTCCTAACTCCAGGGCCAGTGCTCTATCTGCTGCACCACCTAGCCACCCGCTTCCACTATAGTTTGGAAGAAAACTTAGGTAACTTGCATAAGACAGGTTGTGATTAAATGCCAAAATAAATGGTACAAAGAATAGGGACTCCATGAGTTATGAAGTTCCAAGGAACTCTACAAGGAAACTAGCCTAGATACATTTTGTAATCATGAAATTAATACAATAAAATAAATGTAATGATAACTACATTTCATGGTTCTCACTAATCTGGAGCATCCTTTTCAGCATTTGCTGTAATTGAATATTTTTTGTAATTAAAAATGAGAAATGCTGTTATTTTAAATTAAAATGCATGTTTACTAGGCTATAATTTAAATGGAGAGAAGAAGAAAATATTTGAGGCTTTTTTGATTCTTTTCAATAACTTTTCAGACTTAACAACCACTGGCATTTGTAGAGATTTAGGGTTTGCAAGTTACTATATGTCTATTATTTCTTTTAATCCTCAGTTGTATATAAAAAGTTGTCCGTGTTTGAATCTGTCTTTTCACAATACATACTTAGTATCTTGTGTGTAAAGTGCTTGAGTAGTCTTGGGATATATATATTACTAATATAAGATCAATATATATGTTTACATATGTGTATATGTGTATCTGTGTGAACTGTATGCATACTTGTATATATGTATATATGCATATATGTATATATGCATATATGCATATATGATTTGCTTTTAGATTAATATCTCTTTTATTGACATAATCCTATTATGAGCTTGTTTACTCATTCATGCAAGCTAATAGAAATTGGAAAATACTTTTAAAAAGAATGTATTTTTCCCCTCTTCCTTCACCGAGAAATGACAACATATTTGTGAAAAGTGATGCTGGTTCTTCTCAGGTTAGTGATTTTTATTGGACTGTAAGAAAACGCTTTTCATTTATATTATACATATAGAAGAGTTAGACAGATAGGATAATTCAGGAGGGGGATAGTTCCTATCAGTTTTGGATAGCATATTTTAATCATAGAATCACCAGAACTCAAATAAACCAATCTGTAGTTAGACAGGAAATCTCTTCAACTAGTATGTACTTCAAAAATGTCACCTATAGCCATACTCAAACAAATGTACAAAAATGAATTCTAAAAACAAATTAACATGATTTTTAGATTATGTTATTCAAGATTATCCATACCTTAATATTAGATTATTCCCAGTTATATTTTGTTTTATTGAAAGATAGAGAACTGCTTCAGAGAAAAAGATGGGTCTGATAAAGAATGAAATTTAAATCCTTCTTCTGATGGATTCAGATATTGACTCTTTTTTCTAATCTTTATCTAAGGCAATGGTGTTAATATTGTCTGAGTTTGGATTTGAACTCAGGTACTCCTAACTCCAGGGCTGGTGCTTTATCCTCTGTACCACCTAGCTGCCCCCCCCCCAGATATTGTCTCTTAATATACTAGGTGACCATTTGCAAGTGACTTGACTTCTCCGGATCTTGGTTTCCTCATTTTTAAAATAAGGGGATTAGACCAGTTTATCTCTTTATGTCCCTTTATATCCCTTCCAATGCAAAATCTGTGATCATATAAAAGGGAATAATTTTAGGTTCTGAGATCAAAATGCCACTTGAGGTTCTCTTAATATGGCAGTTTGGATTAGTGTGAAGCACTGGGTTTGGAAATCAGGAGAGTCTGAATCTGAATCCAGCCTCTGACCTTTGTTAGTTCTTTTCAGCCCTGGATATGTCACTAAACTTCTCTGATCTTCAGTTTTTTTTCATATGTAAAATGGGACAATAATATTTATAGTACTAAATTTATAAAGTTAGTGGGCCAAATGAGATAGGATAAAAAAAAATCCTGCAAAAATATTAGTTACAATCAATAGAGTATATTGGAGAAAGGATAACATGCCATCTGAGAAGTTATTAAGACTAACTAATCAAAATGTTAGATTATAAGACCTATGAGAGGGTGGGGAGAGGAGGGGGAGAGGGAGAGAAGGAAAAGGCAGTGATCAGTTTGGGAGGGGGAGAAGAGTTGTGGAATGATAATTTCAAGATTCTAAGCCTAGTAGACCTAAGATAACAAGACTTGAGGGTCATGATGATAACTGTCTTGGACATGTCAGTTTTAAGTGACTGGGCATCCAAGCTGAAAGTTTGAGAATCCATCAGGATATTGTTAAGAAATTAATTGTGTTTCAATGATAATTAAAGGCATTTATATATCTGAGTGTCCAAGAGGAATAAAAAAAATTGAGAAACTTCAAACTATTTTCTCTAGAAATTTTCTCTTTTCCTTATACCTCTTCCCAACAATTAATGATAGACGAAGTGAGGGGAGATTGGGAGATGGTATGGGAGAAGATGATGTGAAGAGAACATAGGGAAGTATTCCAGCATCTTGAACTCAAAGCTAGAAAAACATCAAAGAGAATCAAGAATGTCAAAAATAGTGAGAAACAGGAGGGTACAAAAATCATTTGAGAAAATTGACCAAGATCAATTGTTCAGAAAAAACCATCATGGCCAAAATTTTAAAAATTATAAACATCAGGAAAATGCCTTGGTTTTCCTTAAAGGAACTTAATTTGTAAATTATATGAAAGGCATCTATTTACTATACCATTTGAGAGAGTAAAGCATTGTGTCCAGAGAGCTGGTCTCTAAAATAGGAATGTTTCCTTGCAGATCAAACAAAGGGTCCATAATAAGTTTCTAGTAGTGATTTAAGTAAGGCACTTGAAAATTCTGAATTGCAATTTTTTTGGTCAAAAAAGTGAATATGATATCCAAGATGGAGCAGAATGCATATATAAGACAGTGGGCACAGTATCTTTTTCCTCAAAAGAAAAACAATGCCAAAAAAGAATGGAGGGTCCTGGTAAAGTGATTCATTGGAATTATTTTCAGTACTTTCTCCTATCTTCCTTTCTACATTCTTTTCTAATACTTTTCAGGTTCATTCCCTCCATTGAAATAGCCACCTCATAATTCCTTCTTACTCCAGAAGAATATCTTTGTGAACTGGAAAACTTTTTTTGCAAGAACCCATAGATGAGCTTTTGGTTGCAATATCATAAACAATTGAGTTTCCCCTACTTTTCAGTGTCTCCAACATTTGAAATAATAAATCGTTCTTGGAAATCTCCTTTCCTTGCTAATGAACAAACTTAATTCTGACAGTTTACATTTGATGAAGTGTAATGCTGGACAAACCAGCTTAGTTGTTGGAGAAATACCACATACACCCCATATCTTCTTACTGTTCTTTCTATAAGTAAAATTTTCAGCTTGTATTTATTATTTTTAAAATTAAAGAAAATCATGCAGTGAATGTTAAATTAAATGTATTGAAAAATTCACAAGCATTTTCTTCAAAACCTTTTCATTATTCTGGCATTACTACAAAGTCTTGTAATTTTCATTAATTATTTTTTGTAATTATATATGACCTCATGTATTTGGTACAACCTTGAGAAGTAAAACTCCCAGGCATTTCAAAAACAATACAAAAACACTTTTTTTTTAAAGTAATTGGAAAATGAAATTGACAATGTTTATTTTTCATTATTTTTTGAAGATTTAAAGCTTACTATATTGTTAACCTACGAAAAGTATTATGTAATGTATTTTGCTCATAGGATTAACAGCTCTGTTACATTTCAAAGTTGAAGGCCCAAATGTGAAAATTTGGAGAGGAATATTTTTTCTGATTTTTTTGTTTTGCCCCCTGCCTTATCCCACCTTTGCAATTATAGGTTTAACTAGTTTTTGCTTTCTGCATTTCAATGTCTACAAATAGATTTTTAACATATACCTGTTATCTGTATAAATATTGAAATTCACTGAAGTAATAGTTAAAACTAGAATCATTCCTAGAATTCAGAAGAATGTGAAAATAGTGAGAAACAGGAGGGTACAAAAATCATTTGAGAACATTGACCAAGATCAATTGTTCAGAAAAAAACCATCACGGTTACAATTTTAAAAATTATAAACATCAGGAAAATGCCTTGGTTTTGCTTAAAGGAATTTAATTTGTAAATTATATGTTATTTACTGTGTACCATTTGAGAGAGTAAAGCATAGTGTCCAGAGAGCTGGTCTCTAAAATAGGAATGTTTCCTTGCGGATCAAACAAAGAGTCCATATAAGAATATATACTTAAGAATAAAATGCTCATGTAAGCAACAAGTGGGGTTTCTTTTCCCACTCATCATTTAAAGACAGTGTTAGGTAGGCACAGAGCAAGTGTTAGATAAATATTTATTTCTTATTTATATATATAAAATTCTCTAGCTCTTTTTTTAAAGAAAGATTTTATTTACTTTGAGTTTTACAATTTCCCCCCATCCTTGCTTCCCTCCCCCACCCCCACAGAAGGCATTCTGTTAGTGTTTACATTGATTCCATGTTATACATTAATCTCAGCTGAATGTGATGACAGAAAAATCATATCCTTAAGGAAGAAAAATAATGAGATAGTAAATTTACATAATAATATAATGACTTTTTTTCTAATTTGACTAATAGTCTTTGTTCTTTGTTCTAAGTCCATAATTCCTTCTCTGGATATAGATGGTATTCTCCATTTCAGATAGCTCCAAATTGTCCTTGAAGGGATGAGCAAGTCCATAAGGGTTGATCATCACCCCTATGTTGTCTAGCTCTTTTTTGAACTGATATAGAAAATGTACAAGAAAATTTACTGCGACTGTTTAAAATATAATTGCTAAATGTCTAGTACACATAATGAAGAATTTACCTGTGTATTAAAAGCTAATAAGGAAATAAGCATTTATTTAGTATCTACAAAGTAAAGAGTATTAGATTTGGACTAAGAAGGCCAGAATTTTAATCTTGTTTTGGTCATTAACTTCCTGGGTGATCTTGGGCAGTTAATTGCTCTGGATCTCATGAAGTGATGATAGGATTGAGAACTAGAAGAAACCATAGAGATCATCCAGTGCAACCTCCTTGTTTTGTGAATTATATTCCTGAAGTTCAGAAAGGTGAAGTCACAAAGAGAGGAAGTCTGTTCATTGCCTTCAGAGGTAGCCTGGCATCCATTTATATGACCACTACTCTATATCAAGGCTTCATTGCCTCTCTCTGGGACTGTTACACTAATATTCTAACTTGTTTATCCTGCTTTCTACTTCAAGTCTAACCCCAAAGCTGCCAAAGCGATATTTCTAAAATAGAGATCTCATCATGTCTCTTCTGCTTAATAAACACCATTGTCTCCTATGAATGGATACTATAATTGGCTCCTATTAATTAATCAAATGAAACTCCTCCATTTGATCTTTAACTCCCTTTCTATCCTAGCTCTAATTTACCTTTCTAATTTTTAATCCTCTTCACACTGACTTATCCAGGCCTTATTGTTGTTCCTCTCATATAGTAGTTCATTTTCATCCTAGATTCTTTGCATTTGCTGTCCCCATTCTGGGAGTATATTCACTCCTCCCTACTGCCTCTTAGAATTCTGCATTTCCTTCAAGGTTCAGCCTACGTGAAGCTTTTGCTAATCTCTATAACTGCTAGTAACACCCTCTCCAAGAACACCTTGTATTGTGTGTGTGTGTGTGTGTGTGTGTGTGTGTGTGTGTGTGTGTGTGTGTGTGTATCTTCTGATAGAAAATTTCTTAAGGGGGATAGACTGTTTAATTTTCCTTTTTCTGACCCCAATACTTTCCTCAGTATGTGGCATGTTTTAGAAGATTTATAAATTCTTGGTAACAGATATTATATAGCTATATTAGCCATTTAAGGCTTTCTAATGTTATATGATATTCATATGGTCAGTAGCATTTCTTTAAGGAATCCATTATAATTCAAAAATTGTGAAGTGACTAGCAATTATTTCTAGAATCTTGAGAAAACTTGAAATACCAACCCATGATTCAAGTGGGGATAGGGTACAGGATTACAGATAAGTATATTTCATGTATCATATCATGAAAATAAATTTATGGTGGATAAATTAACATAACATTCCCCCAAATTTTTCCAACATTCTAGCAAACTGTGAATATAGCCAAAGACAACTAAATTGGGCTAAGTTTTCTGGTCAGAATTTTATAACTCTTGTTACCTTCCTTTAGATGGTAAAAATAACATGACATCTGTGATCTGCTATGAAAGTTTAAATAGCTTTATGCTTAAGCATCTGTTTCTTTGTCACAGTCCTCAAATTGATGAATAGAACCTGATTACACTTCCCTTTTCAGCAGTTTCCCACCTCATTTTGCCTTTCAGGCTTCCTATGCTTCATTTTGCCTCAGTTAACCTGTTCTGATGAAGCAGCTAGTCCACTTAAAATACTGGGAAAAAATTAATAGAAAGGTAGGAAATTCTTGTTCTGCTGCTTTTTTTTCTGTTACAATGTTATGAAAACCAACCTGAGTGTTAAAAAGAGATTTCTTGGTGACTCAGAAGACTTGGTGATTTGGTATGTGTATCTTTTTTCTACTTTTTTCTTCCAAAATTCACTTAAGGAAGTAACAAAAAAAAATTCTTATTGTACTATTGTGAAAGAGAATAAATTAATATATAACAATTGAAAGTCAAAAAGACATAATCGGTTGAGTATGGAGCATTCATATATGCTATATGTTAGGTTCCCTCTCACTACCCCATTCACTTTCTTAGGCTTCATTAATCTGTCTAACTCTTCCTTTATTTTTCTTTGTGTGGCAGTGGAATTATTATTTTGTTGGCCCAGAATGTAGATAATAATTTTTTCAGAAGTGTAAACTACTGGTATAGTATGGACATATTTGAATACCAGTATAATAGAATAAAATCATTTTCTTCAAAACTTTTTGTTGTAATTGTATATTTGAATGAAAAATGTAATTAATAGAAACAAAGAAACTTCATGGTATAGTGATAGAAGGTCAGGATTCTAGTAGTCTCCACTGGTTCTGGAATCAGGATTCTGGAATCAAATCCCACCTCTGAAACATATTGTCTATATTGTCTTAAGCAAGGCACTTTCCCTAGTCCTCATTTTTCTCATCTTTTAAATGAGGAAGCTGCTCTAGCTGATCTATGAGGCCTACTCCAAAACTAAGACATGTAGTCTTAAACAAGTTCCTATACTTTGTGCTTTTGGATTCCTTATTTGAAAAGTGAGAAGTTAGCTTCCTTGCCTAATCCCCCAAATTATGAAAACCAAATGAGATGATGCTTGTGAAAAGTGCTTTTAAAATTATAAGATACTATACAGGAGCATGATATTTTATTACTTAACATGTTAGGAAACTAGAATTTTTGACTAATCAGATGTATTCTCTCTTCCCTGAAAAGTACCATAGTTATTATCATACATTGCTATCTGTATATAATGGATTATGCCTTATATATAATAAATCAATCAAATGCTTGTTAACTAACTAATGAAGAACATTAAAGCCAATTGCAATCCTTTTGATTTTTCTTTCTTTAAAGAACTGAATACCTGTATCAACTGGATTTTTGCTGTGCTTCCACAAAAAGAAATATTTCTTTCTAAATTTAATATTGCTTAAATATGTATATTAAGATTTTATTTTAAAAAACTTATATTGGTTGCATTTTTTATATTTCAGTCAGCCATTGGAATTATACACAATTTCATTTCTGTTCATCCATCTATTACCTTACTGTACAAAACTGATCAAATTATGAAATCATCTACAAGCAATTTTTTATTAAATATTCTAGAAAACTGTGAAGTGGGGTTAAGACATACTTATTCCTTCCCCTAATAAAATGTAAGCACCTAAAAGCAAGGACTGTCTTTTGGTATTTGTATTCCAGTGCCTAACACAGTGGCAAACAGTTGCTGTTTAACAAAGGTTTGTTAATTGATTGATGGCCAATGCTGTTCTTATTAGATCCATTAGCATAGGTGCTTAGCGCTTCAATTAACTCCACATTGAGCTCCAGTTCAGCAATTTGCAAACCTAGGATTTTCAACAGTTGAAAGTATCTTTTGAGTACAGGAGAAGGCAGCAAAAAGGGGAAAGAAGCAGATGATGAGAGAACAAAATATTTCAGTGTAAAGACCAAGTCAGGAAAAAGTTGTGTAGAGGGAAATGTGATTTAGTTGGTGACATTTTTCCCAGTGTTCACTTCCTTATACTTAAACACTTTCTAGTCCAGTTTTTATCCCTATTCCTTTAGATGCTTGGGATGATTGTAATAATCGCTAACATTTGCAGAATTCTTTTCATATGGCATTTGATCCTAACCTCTGCAAAGTAAGTGTTATTATTACTCCTGTTTTACAGAAGAAGAAAATAAGGTAGACAAAATAAACGACTTGTCCAAAGTCCTACAACTAGTTAATTTATGATACAGAATTTGTCCTGACTCCAGGTCCCAAGCTTTACTCATTGTACAAGCCAACTGCCCCATTGTAACTAGGTCACTCACCTTAATTTCTACATGTAAAGAAAAACTTACTTTGATCACTAAATGAAAATTTTGGACATCAGTTCAATTTTGCTTTTATAGAGAAAATATCTCCTTTTTTAGAGAATATATCAGTTTTTATAGAATCTATTAGCTTGTTTAATATATTTTGGAGTCTATCTTTGGAAGAGAATCATCCAACTTTTTTTTAAACAAACTTTGGTCAATTGAAGTCAAGAAATAGAATAGCCCAATGATATATCCAAACATGTGATTTTTTTTTAAGGATCCTTGATTTTGTCCATGTTGTACCAAAAGGTCGACTGTTTAATGAATTTTGGGAGTTTGTATGTGTGAGTTTGTGTGTAACTTAGCCAGACTGGTCCATGAACCATAACCTCACAGGATCTAACAAAGGCTTACGCTATGGTCTGTGGCATTGGAAAACTTTACTGGGAAAAAGTATATGCCTCAGAGTTTGGGGACAGGACATTGAGGGAAAGGGAAAGGAAAAAATTATAATTTTTCAAATAAAAATTTGTTATTCAAATTATCTGTAGTGAAATGAGTAAAACTGTAGCTTTTAGTAACAACTGAAATATCTAAATCTTTATTTTTTTGTGAATAAGTACTGATCAATTTGAATTCCATTCCAGTTATAGTCAGTGGAAAATATGAGAACACTTTGAAGAACTTTAAATTAGGAATTCAAAGGTACGGCTAGGTTATTCTCTTAAGAATGATGTAAATCCTGTTTTATTATACACTTATAAATTCATCCTTGCAAATAGCCATTCAACAAAGGTCAAGGAGCAGTTTGTTCTAGAGATAGAAAATGGTGCCAGTTGTATTTCCATTACTACATGGTTTATCTTCCTTAAGAAAGAGTAAGTTATGCTTGTGAGGGTTTTTGTTAATTACTGCTGATTGTAAATTGTGTGTAATTTTTTTTTAAGTCTGTGGCTAAAGATTATCATCAGGAAGCTTCCCAGAAACTGCTAATTATTTCCCCTACTTCCACCCACCCCCTGTATTTAGGAAATTTTAAGAACTGTGCTAGACACTGGCAAAGACTCAAAAGCATGATTGGAAAGCTTGTAGTCCTATAGGAACCAAAATATAATTTACTTTAACCTTAGATCAATAAACTAAAAGGTAATTTTTACCCTCTCTCTCTCTCTCTCTCTGTCCTCAGTTTATCTTATATTTGCTTCTCTATGTATTCATTTTATTTCTCTAGTGGATGGTAAGTTTTTTGAGGGTGGTATAGTTGTTTCTTTTTTTTAATCTTCATATTTTGTAGCATCTAATTCTGTATACATAATAAGAGTTTACCTGTTAATTTTGAGTGTTAAAATATATCTTCAATGACTCGTTTCCTTCTGTACATAAGATAAACTGAAAAGGTTAAGTCATTAATATTTAAAAATAGCATCTTAGCTCACTGAAATAGTTTTTGTAATGCAACATCAGGCTTATGCCATTAAGTCACCATTTATTATGCAACTACAACGCTCAGAGAACTAAGTAAAAGTAAGAACTGTTCCAGCTTTCAGTGAGCTTCAAGTCAGATGGAGGAAATGGGACAAATAAAAACAGTAATATAAATATATATATATATAAAATTCAGTTTTAAGCTCTAAAGGTATTTGCTGTCCTAAAATTTATGGCACTGATTACATCTCTGCATATGATATTGGGAGGTGTCTGGTACCCAGGATGAGCTTAGATGGAGAAGGGTTTGTAGAGAAGGTAAATTTTGTAACCAATATCTTAGAAGAGGAAGGACAAGATTAGGGTTCTTGGAGAAATTTAAAAGCAAAAAGGGAAAGTTATTCTGGTAGAAAAGTAGAAAACTGGTAAAAATTCACATAGATAAAATGTTCTTTAGTGGTAGACTGTAGCAGTTCTTTTAGCTCTCTTTAGTCAATCCTTTAGAAGAAGTATAAAATATGTTACAGATTTTAAAATATATTTTAATATAGATCTGACCAGAACCACATGCTTTATAAGTAGTGCATTGTTTATCAAATGAGATTGGCCCAGCCACTAGACATTGGGGGAAACTAAAAAGAATTTATGATGCATATATATTCCTATAGGCCATTATGATGGAGTCAAATTGTGTTGCATATATATATTTTTAATTTAAGGCAATGGGGTTAAGAGTGACTTGTCCAATTCCACATAGCTAGGCAAAGTGTCTGAGGCTAATTTGAACTCAGGTCCACCTGACTTCAGGGACAGTGCTTTTTGCAGAATTTTAGAAAATTCTTGCACAATGCCTTACATATACTAGGTACTCAGTATATTTGTGTTTATTTTATTTTGACTTCACCTTAATACTTTTAGTAATCCAAATCTTTTATTTTTTTTTTACCAAAAGGGAAACTAAGAAACATTAAGAGGTTGTGACTCACTCAGTACATTTAAATTAGAACCAGTTTTCTAGACTTCTAACTTAATGCTCTTTCCATTTGATCATATTGTTTTTTTGAATATTTAACCTGTGGAAAATACTAACTGAATTAGCAAACCACTTATCCAATAAATGAAAAGCAGAGTGGTGCATTGGAAAGGACATTGGAGTTGGGACCATGTGTCCTGGGTTCAAATCTCAGTTCTCCTATTTTCCATCTATATGGTCTCATCTATACAGTAAAGGCATTGGACTTGAGAGTTTTTCTAGCTCTAAATATATAAACCATAATCTTCTATTGTCAAAGTAAAATAAAAGTTACAGAATGTAGTTGACTATCCTCTTTATCTGATTCTTGTAAATAACACCAGCCATACTAACATGTGCATGTTCAGTTTTGGGTTTTTTTTTTAAGATAATCCTTCACAGAGAATTTGACAGTAAAAGCAATAAGGCTATTTAAATAAACACAGAATTTTAATTTAACATGTAGGTATACTACTGAGAAAAGGATTCAAGCTTAAGACAGCATATGCACATGTTAGTATGGCTGGTGTTTCAGCAGAGGAGTCTGACTAAATAAGGCAACACATGAGTTGGCCTTATCAACATTTGACAGGAATATAGTCCAACAGCTGAAACTCAGAAGCCCATCTTTTCTCTTTTATCAACTTCCTCACAGATTGGTTTATCAATTTGTTATCTATCATTTATTTGAGCTAAGTGTGTTTTATCTATGTATCTCATTTATTTGTAAAATTCCAATTAAAATATTCTGTTTTCAATGGGAATGACACTCCTAAAGTAATATATATGTATTTACACACACACACACACACACACACACACACACACACACACACACACACACACACTTTTCAGGAGAAAGTTGAGCATTTATTCAGAATCATTTTCTCAGTATTTCTCTTCCTTTTTCCAATTTACTAATGACTCTGCCCCAAATTGAGTGACCAAAAAACTGACTGCCAGAAGTCCCTGGTTCAAAGTCCTGGCAATGGAGTTGTTTTCTAATGGTTCTCTCCTTTGGTTCTGTGTGCAGAGTGATGAGAGAGAAAGCTAAATTCAGAATTCAGAAGTCCACATTTCCTGCTAGTTCCTTGGCCACTCTGTGTATATAATTTTGCTGTTCCATATGTAAGAAAATGATTTCCCTTTCTAGAAATATCAGTTTAATCTTTTAATGAGAAAGGTGATTAAATAGAATGAAAACCAAGAGTTTGATTCTTGTAATGAAAATATCACCAATTGTCATTGGTCAGATTAGAAGTGGTCTGTTTTTAAAAGAGAGAGAGACTTACATTCTAAAACTTTTTGTTTTTGCAAGGCAATGGGGTTAAGTGACTTACTCAAGGTCACACAGCTAGGTAATTCTTAAGTGTCAGGTCTTCATGAATCCCAGCCAGTACTCTTTCAACTAGCTGCCCCCATTCTAAAACTTTTTTAAAAACTTGGCAATTTCATTTCTATTTTACTATTCCAGTTCAGAGAATTAAATTTAAGATCTCAGGGGGAAAACTTTCATCTGAACTTGAATTTCAGTTCACTTTAATCTTTAAAAATTAAAGTTTTAAAATACTGAAATTCACTTAATTAAAAAGCAATTGATTTTACTCGCATGTTCTTGATTTAATAAAATTTTAAATGCCATTTGTGTTATATTTTCCTCCACACAACTCAAGTATTTGATAATGCTGATGGTTTCCATCAGGCCATCCCTCTTCTCTTATCTTCTGGAATAATGGCATGGGAAAAATTAAATAATTGATAAGAATTTTTTCTTGCTAAAGTGCAAGCTCTCTGGTGACAGTCACTATAGCTGCATTAAGTTTAGTGTACCACCTTAAAATGAAATTCTCATATTTACCCTAATGATATGTCATATCTTTGATACCAATACAATAGTGGGAGAAAAGTGTAAACTATTAAGTACTTGTGGAAGTCTATGGTTCCTTTACACACCTCAATCCAGTGAACATTTTTATATTGTGCCATATGCCCAGTACATACTTAGCAAATTAGAGTTAGTGAAAGAATTAGAACCTGCCTTACAATGATCAGCTTATGTTTTATAATAGTTTTTATAAAAATTGGGACTATCAAAACTATCATGGTCTGAAGAGTTGGAGGGAATTTAAGGGTTATCTAGTCCAACAAACATTCCCAAAGCACAACTCTTCAATGACAGGATCAAAATTTTTTGCATCTGTTTTTTTCCTTAAAGACTTCCAATGGCAGGGAAGCTCTCTTTATCTTAGACAATCCATTCCATTTTTGTACACTTGTAAATTATTAGGCAATGTTTCTTTTTGTTGAGTGCAAATCTGCTTCTTTGTAACTCGGCACATCTTAGTCCTAGTTCTTTCTAATTCTAAGGAACAAGCATAATGTCTTCTGTACTGTAGCTTTCAGTGAAGACAGTGTTCTATCTCCCCTAAACTCCAAGTGAAATATTTTTGTTTCACTCTATCCTCATAATATTATAGTTTCCAGTTTTTCTCACCATTTTAGTTATCTTCCCTTGGATGGACTCCAGTTTCTCAATATCACTTTTAAAATGTGATAGAGAACTGAGCATAGAACTAGTTAATTGAATATTTCTCTTATCCTTTCTCTGGATACAACTTCAAAATTTCAAAATGACTGTGCTTTCATCATTATAGGTGTTACTTCCACTGATGAAATCACAAACAACCCTTCTACTTGTACTAGATCAGATCAACTTCATATATACATAATGTTGATTAGTGTGATTTGGATGTGCTTAAAACATTTTGAAAAACTGTTACAAACTCTTCTAAAAATAGTATCGGCCCATCAAACTAAGTTCAGAAAGTTACCTCCAGACAATTGCTTCCCCTCCTTATACCCCTCTCTCCTCTCTTTCCCTTTCTTCTCCTCCCCCACTGTTCCCTCTCCTTCTGTATCTCTCCTATATTTTGTTCTCCTAATCAATTTGACTTTCTGCTATATTGATAGAAGACTCTCCTGAAGGATCTTACTGATATTATCATTGCCCCAGTTGATTGAGTGTTGACATGACCTTGTCTTTAACCCTTTCTAATTCTGTAAAGAAACAGTGCTGAGGAGGGGAAAATTGTTCTGGACCATACAATTCAATGAGAGAACTGTAGCTATATCTTTAAATGTATCGTTCACTTTAGAAAAGTTGGTGCTATTGAAGGTAAGATTTTCTAGGATATGTGCATTATTAAATATTGAATACATTAAAACTTAATTTTAGTCAGGTCCACAAACAAACCAAACATTCTTAGTGTTATTCACCGTCCCTCATGACTTTGTATTAAGCTAAGCCTCTCAGGGTCCTAATAAAATCTCCTAATTTTAGTTTGTAGAATAAGTGCTGATCCATGTTGCAAGGGAGAGGGCATCTCTATATAGATGAAATTACTGGTCTAGTATCTTCCCTGAGATAAAGTATACTTTTGTGATGTTCTTCATTTACTTATCTATAAAAATGAGGTATTTCATCTAGTAGTTATGTAAGCTCCCTGGACAAAGGCACTGCCACTTTTTGTGTCTATATCCCCTATACCTAATGCAGTTATAGTAGGCATTTGATTTTTAACTAGTTTTTGTAATCCTTATGGTTCTTACTTTCTTGGGATAATTCCTCTCAAGTGAGGAGAGTCATATGAGCCAGAGTGAAGCCTAAATGTATGGGTGTGTGTGTGTGTGTGTGTGTGTGTGTGTGTGTGTGTATACACATACACATACATATGGACATACATGCTGATTTTTTTAATTGATTACTAGGTCTCTTGGAGCAAAAACAATGATTTTTTTAAGACATTATTGATTTTAAGGATAATAAAATGGCAAGCTACTAAAAATGATAAATTTATTTTCCCCTGAGATTATTTTTCTGCCAATTTCTCATCTTCAATAATATGTGTGAATTTTATAAACATTACATGTAATATGATTTGCTGTTTTAAAAAAATGATGCCAACTTCATATGGACTTTTTCTAACTTATCACAACCATTCCCCTGATTTTATGATAGTAACACAACTATTGATTCCCTTTTGAGGCTGGATGGGGATTTGTATACAATGTAACTTTTTATCTTAATGAAAATTTTATTTTGGTGCAGGGTAGAGCATATTATACAGAAGTTATGTCTTATTTACAGGAAATTAATTATGTAAAACATGTCTTATGTTTTATTGATCTCAAAGATCACAATGAAAACCGAAAGGGATATTCTGGGCAATAACAGATACCAATAATTAAAGTGAGGGCAACCTTCTTTTGGTTCCCATTAATCTGTTAAAATTTCTCTCAGAAGTATTCTGTGACTTCATAATTAGTGAATCCAATACCTTTTTTTTTTCAGTTTTCATCCTAATTGACCTTTGTCGCTTTTAACATTTTTGGTTGCTCCATCTACAGTTACTTTTTTTTTCCTGAATTTAGAAACGCCACACTGCTAGTACTCTCTGTTAATTCTTTGTTTTCTTTACTCTTAATTTTCTTTTTAATGTAGATTTACCCCAAGTATCTATATGACCCTTTTACTTGCTATGCTCTTTTCTTTGACAATCACATTCACTTCAGTGGCTTCAGTTACCAACTTTACACCGGGAAATTCCGATGCTGTTATCTTTTTTGAACTCAGACCTGCATCTCCACCTGACTATCCCTCAGGCATCTTAGTATTCCAAAACTGAATTTACCACCTTTTCACTTCTCTCTCTCTCTCTCTCTCTCTCTCTCTCTCTCTCTCTCTCTCTCTCTCTCTCATATATATATTTATATATTCATATATGTATACAGGTATGCATGTTGCAAGAATTTAGGATTAAATTTTGATTGCATTGATTATGTTTGTACAGAACTTTTAAATTTTATGTAATTAAAATTGTCTATTTTACATTTTGAAATGCTCTCTCATTCTTGGTCATAAATTCTTCCCTCATTCATAAATCTGACAGAAAACTATTCCATTCTTTCTTTTTGGTTTTTTTTGTTTTATGGTTTATTTGTTTTTGTGGGGCAGTGAGGTTATGGTCCAACAGCTATTAATTATTAAGTTTCTGAGGTCAGATTTGATCTTAAGTCTTCCTGACTCCAGGACCAGTGCTCAATCCACTGCACCAATTTACTGCCCTATATTCCATGTTTTCTTAATTTGTTTATGGTATCATTTGGTGTCTCTTAGAAATCAATGAATACAGTGACTGAAAGCTCTTAAATAAGCTTTTTACCATTGCTTCTTTGTTATTTTATGGGTGTATTAATTACCTGGTACAAGTGTGAGGGAGATTGACTAGGATTGGTATAAAGTATTAAAACTAAATCAACAAAAAGTTGAAAAAGTGAAGAGGATATTTGGAGTGGGAAGGAAATTTAGAAAGATTTGATTATTGTTTTTAAATGTTTTCAAAGAGGAAGCAGATTTATTCTTTGTAGCACTGGGAGCCAGTTAAAGGAAGGCAGATTTTAATTTATTAGCATATTCTTCATACTGCTTAGAAATAGAATAGGGAATCTTATGAGGTAATCAGTTCCCCAGATGTTGAATAACCATCTATCAGGAATATTACAGAGCAAATTCTGTATTAGTTGATTGAATTAAGTGACCTCCAAAGTCCTTTCCATGTTATAGGTTTATAAGAATATAGACCTAGAATTAGAAGGAACCTTAGGAGCCATATATCTTCCTCCCTTTCAGTTTAAGGATGAGGAAACTGAAGCCTGGAGAGGTAAAATGACTTATCTAAGGCCAGATTAATTAAGATTTCAACCTAGATTTTCAGAATTCTAGTGCTCATTCATTCCACTACACAGTGCTGCCCTTTCCCCTGGGTTCCTGTTTTCATTACACCCAGGTCTGTTTCCCTGAAGTTACCATCCTCCACCTTAAATATGCACAGAGATATTTAAATATGCTAGCAGCTTCCTACTGCTTTATCCCTAAGCAAATAAGGCATTGGTAAACCCCTTACATTCACTGCCTTGTTTTTGTTAGTAGAAATCAATGGTCACAGTGAGTGAAAGCTCTTTACTCAGCTTGTCACCACTGCTTCTTTGTTCCCTTGACTTCTGTTTCTATCTATGCCCTCCCTTTCCCCCATTGTGTCCACCACACCCCAGTTAAACTACTGCTTCTTATAAGGTAAAAAAGTACAGAAGACAGCTTATTCAGATGTTATCTTCCTGGTCAATTTCTAAAGATTGTGGCTTTATGACTGAATTGCTTAATGGGTAAATAATAAAAGTGGAAGAATGGCATGCCCTTCCCCTGTTAGAGTTAAATGGTAGATTGTTGCTATGGTGATATCTCCCTCTCATCAACTATAATCTGGTTTTCTCCACTAGTTGTATTGCTCTAAGACAAGCATGATCTGAATTTTATTCATATTTTTTTCTTTATACTTATAAGCATTCTCATTTTAAGCCATCTTTTTTTACATGTAGTTTTTAAAAGCTTAGCACAAAAGTACTTTAGAATAAATGTGATAACATCAGCATAAAAGGCTACATTTATGACTGAATTGCTTAATAGGTAAATAATAAAGGTAGAAGAATGGCATACTACATTTCTTACATTGAACTTACCCAAGTGTTTTTCTCTTTCTCTGACATAAAAAATTTAAAAGGAATCTCTTTCTGCTTCCCTTATCATAGAACATGGACATTTTGCTAGTTCTCTTCCATTAAAAAAGCTGAATTAGGTGGCAGAAACCAAAATTTCCATATTGGGAGGTTAGCCTTGGTATACCTGCCAGAGTGGAGCACATGAAACCATCTGGCCCCTTTATGATTAGCCAACCCAAAGTCTCATTTAATTCCCTCCTAAGAGTCCCTTCCTTCTCTCCCTTTCTGGAGCTCTTCACTTCCTCCCCACTTGATTCCTTTGACTTGCCTTTACCACCACCTATTCAAGAGTGACATAATGAAAGTTAATCCCATTGTATGCACTAGGGTCAGGAGTTCCCTACTCCCACCTCCAGCCCTATTTACATATATTTAAAATATAAATATTTAAAGACAACTCATACTTTATAGCTTAAATTATTTTTTTCTCAGCAACACACAGAAGCAGTACCCATCAGGAAAATACTTTGTTTCAGTGAGCTATGTGAAACACATTTTGAAAGCCTTTTAGTTATTTGGAGTTGAAAACATAGTTCAATTCATAGTATGTTAGGAGAAATGCGGGCTAACAATTAAATTTGAGAATGTCATGCCTTCTCTAGACATGAACCCCTTGGCAAGTCATTTCAGCCACATTTAATTCAGAAATGTAAAGTTTCTTTAAAGGTGTTAACAACATTCCTATATATATTTGCATCTATATGTATATATTAGCACAACATATATTTGTGTGCATATATTACACACACACATATAAACTGCATGCCTCTTGAGACATTTTAATATGATTATACTTGTTTATCTCAATATATTCCTTCTGGAATTTTTACTTATTGAATTTACTTAATACTGTCCATATGCCCCACTTTCTCTATCTCAGATTGTTTATTTTACTCATTTGCACAATAATGTTATTACTCCTGGGCACCAGTCAAATCAATTTAACAAATATTTATCAAGCACTTCCTGGGTGGTACATTTAAAAGCATCTCACTCAGCACTCAGGTGAGATAGTTGCAGAAAAGGAATGTTTATATGATCAAAACATCCATATCCCAGAATTCAGGTTGCTTTGGAATAATACCCCCAGTCCACACTCAACACCAGTTTTGGGACTCCATTGAATCTCTTAGATTCAGAGCTAATGAACTGTCTGCAACAATGGGGCATGAGGGAAAGGGGACAGCCAGTGAAAATGTCTCATTGGGAGAGCAGATGTCTCATGCAAGAAACATCTGGAGGGACTGGATTATGAAATACTTTAAATGATAAATAAAGGAGTGTATATTTGGTCCTGGGAAATAGGAAGCTCATTAAGAGGGTGATGTGGTTAGATCTATGCTTTAGAAAAATCACCCCCAAAAAGGCGAGGGGAGAGACTTGAGGCAGGGAGATCAGTCAGAAGAGTACTAGGATCCCCTTTATGTATTAAATGCCACTTCTGAGACTGGAGGAGATCCTCAAAGATTCAAACATAATCAGAAAGAACTTGCTGAGATTTTATCCATTTTCGGATTGCATGGAAACTTCAGTGGCATTTCAGGGCACGGTCCTGAGAGAGGGTGCAGCAATAGCATGGCACTCCCATTGGCTTTGCATTATTATTGTGAGTTGAATTCTGGAACCAGAATCACAGTTCTTGACCCTTTATTTGAATTGCTATATAGCCAGCACAACTTGGGAAAGAAGCCATTATGTCTTTTTTTTTAAGTTTTTTTTTTTCTTGAGAATTCATTTCCATAAAACATTTTGAGCTCTCTACTGTATATTCAGGATTATTTTTACTATGCACCACTCTTGGCATATTTACCCCTTCAGGTAACCCATCTGATATTATTCTTAAACTGGCATTAGTCCCATGACAGTTTCTTGACCCATATTTGTAAATGTTTAACCAATTCTGTTAAATATAAACTATTATTGAGAGGAAGACCATTTCCCAATGAGTTGTAACTTTGCAAATTAGAGTGAATAAATCTTAAAGCTGGATTAAGAAGACTAATACTTTTCTTATCTGAAAGTAAGTTTTAAAATAAAATAAAAATTCAATGAGATTTTGGGCTGCACAAAGATTCCAGGAATGGTAATATAAAAACACGACCCTAGCATACTCTGCCCTCCCTAGTCCTCTCAACAGTATAGTTTCAATTATATAGGTACCTCACTTAAAAAAGGACACTTAAAAAAGTTCTGGAAAATGTCTAGAGAAAAGCAACGAGAATAGTAAAAATGATGTAAAATCCATATCATAAGTTCAGCTGAAGTAACAAGGGGTGTTTAATCTGGAGGAAGCTAAGGGGCAGCATGATGGCTATCTCCAAGTATTGCTATGACTAACTTGTATGGGAAAGAATTAGATTATTAGATTTGTCCTGTTTTAGTCCCGGAGATAGAATTTATGCTTAATGTTAACTGATCAAAAATGGCACCCAAAGAAACAGTGAATAACCCCCTCTTTGGAGATCTTCAAGAAGAGATTGAATGGCTACTTACTTATCAGGTATGGTAGAGTAGTGATTCCTTTTGGGTATGATTTAGAAAAGATGACCAGGAGGGTCCATTCCAACTCTAAAATTCTTGTGATCCTTTGAATAACAGCAAGGATACCAAATAGTTCATTTAGACAAGAATCTGGTGCCTTACTTATAAAAAAAAATAATAGGGAATTAACTTTCTATAGTCTGTAAACCTCTATTTCTTCACTTCATCTGTTTCCAGGAGAGCTAAATAAATTCAAAAGACAAAATCTGATACAGCAGCAGTGAAGTTACTATTATAATCTCAAGTTTGAACACATTATAACATGTATCAAATTAGAATTAGTATCTTAACACTGATATAACTACTAATAAGAACAAATAGTGTCACCTGTAATCCAGTCCTACCAGATTTGAAGGAGACAGTCATCCTTTTTAGTTTTACTAATTCTCTGTCAGGAGCTCTTGTCTATTAAGAAAAAAACACTTTCTTTACCTTGAAGGAAGATTTTTTTTCAAACATTTTTTAATTGCAGTCTTATTAGTTAAGGGGGAAAGTTGAAGTATCTTGATAAGTTTCTGTAAGCAAATTCTATGTAAATTTTCCCGCTTATCCTATAAATACAAACAATTGTGTAACTTGGATACTCAAAGGCCAAGTCTAACTAGCAAAATAAAATAGAGATTGGGCAATCCTGGGGTGAATTCAGACAACATAAATAATAAGAGTGGATAATTCTAGCTACAAAAAAAAAAGCAAGAAATTCCAGTTTTGTTTAATTCTAGCTGTCTTAAGTCAGCCTCCCAAATGACTGAACAAGTCTGTCCATTTTATAATTTTTCCTACAGGCAAATTGAGGAACCTAATGCCTTTCGCCAACATGAACTGAGATAATTATTTGTAAGGCAATTTGTGGTCTTTATACAAAAGTACTTTTTGTTTTAATGCCCTTTGTCAGAAGCCAAAATTTAGTGCATATTCAATCTTCTTGACAATGTGTTAATATTTATTATTGCTGTGCTGTGAAAATTAGTGAAGTCTCATCTGGAAATTAATATTTTAACTTTCATATTTAGTTACATTGTTGAATTAAACCACCTTCCTCCCCTTGTACCCCTGTTCTTTGACCATATTGCTTTTCAGGCTAAGAACTTGGGCTTCTTATCAAATAGAAAAACACTGGAAGTGTTGAAACCAGAAAGAAAAAAGTTTTTGAAAGAGGAAGTACAAAAATTCACGATGAAAGTAGTGTATTGAGTATTATGAAAATTGAAAGGCACAAGTATTATTGAACTTCAAGTCTGGCACTTTATACACGTTTCTAGACTCTAGAGTCGAAACCACAGAAGCCTTAGCAATTTTCTTTTCTCACGGTTCATGTCTCTTTGGTTGCTCTTATAGGCTCATCTTGACAGAACACTACTGTTACTAATAACCCACAGGGGCAAGTTCTGCTTAGATGCATCTCCGATAGTTTACTACTGCCAGAGCAGTGATTCTAAAAGGACAGAATTCATGAGGGTGAGCCTGCCTCTCCCATTTTAGCAATAAAATAAGTATTAAAAGGGGAAGGGTAGCAGGATCATTATACCAACAAATATATTATAAATATATACAAAGGTTGCTCTTGGGCCGAAACACAATTGGTTTATGTAAAAAAGGTGCCACCTCCATTTGCCATGTTTCTCTTCACAAAGCAGTCCAGTTTAAATATAGCCTACTACCACAACTTGCCCAGAACAAAAATAGCCGAGAATGAAGTTACAACAAATGGCAGTGAGAGGGACTCATTGCCAAAGGACAGCTAACAGATGGGAAAAGATAGCTTTGAGGTAGATATTAAAGGCTGGAAAAAATGATAGTAGGTAGGGCATCCTGGGTTCTTGGCACATAGTAAAATTTCTAAGTCAAAAATATAGTCCCAGAGCACAAGAAAGAGAAGAATGAAAACATTATTTAAGAGTTGGTGGCCAAAAACTGAATAAATTGTTTTTTTTAGATAAACAAACATTTATTCAACACCTACCATGTGCCAAGAACTAAGCAAGGTTCTAGGGATACAAAAGAAAAAGAAAAGAAAGAAAGAAAAGCAGACCTGGTACTCAAGGAGTTTATATATATATAAATAGATAAGGAAATGCAAAATAGTTTGACTATTGAGAGAAAACAAGAGAATCAGGAAGAGTTTCATGTTGGTGGTAAATACCTGTGTTTTAGTCTCAAAGGAAGAATGAAGAAAGAGAGTGAATTTCAGGCATGTAAACAGCTTCTGTGAAGGTACGAAGGCAATTTGAGCTACAATCCATTCAAATGTTATTCTGACATCAAAAATCAAGAATGTGTATTTATTAGAGACTGCTTTGTTATACTGGAAGAAATATTATCAGTAGCATTATATATATTAATAGGGACATGAGAGAGAAATATAACTATCCATGTATTAGTGTGAAGTGCCTCATAGAATTATGTAGTTCTGTCATAAAACATTTTTAAAATATGGTTAGATTTTTTTGACAAATTTTCCCAAAAAAACTTTGAGAATTTGGCCTAGAGTCCCTATTAATTCATTAATTCCTATAGGATTTTCTTAACTAAGGTTATTTTTTAGATTTATTTCTCTGTTATGTTTCATCTTCAGTATTCAGAAAGGAATAATCTGCAATCTTCCAGACTTAAAATCTAGAAGTCCTAATTTTCTTTCTTTGAGGAGTGGCCAAATTTGTAGTTTCCCCTGTTTAGGGAATTCTCGGTAATGAAATTCCTTCTAACAATGTAAATTGACAACTATTCTGCAATTTAAGAGTCTCAGAAAATTTCCTGGACATAGAATATTAAAACCTAGAGTAAGGAAGCCCTGAGTCTAGATTCAGACACTTATTAGCTAGGCAATCCATGGCAAAACACACAATGTCTGTCTGTTTCAAATTTCTTACCTGTAAAATAGAGATAAGAAGAACACCTACCTTCCAAAGTTGTTATGAGGATCAAATGAGATAATATTTATAAGGTGCTTTGCAAACCTTAAAGCTCTATGTAAATGCTTGTTGTTGTTAAACATTTCAATAGTGTCTGACTTTTCATGACCCCATTTGTGGTTTTCTCAATAGATACTGGAGTAGTTGCCATTTCCTTCTACAGTTTATTTTATAGATGAGGAAAGTCAGGTAAACAAGGTTAAGCGACTTGCCCAGAGTCACACAGCTAGTAAGTGTCTGAAGCCGATTTGAATTCTGGTTTTCCTGATTCCAGACTACTCTCTCAACTATACTACCTAGCTCCAAGCTGTTATTAAATGCTAGCTCTTAAATGATTTTTTTGGGGGGGTCAGATTTTAGGATATAACAAATTCCAAATAGCAATTACCATTTGTGAAGACATAATTATTTATATATATATATATATAAAGTCTCACAAATATTCACCTTAAGACCAAAAATAAAAGAATAAATATTTTGGCAAAATGGACTTTGTTATCTAGGGTAATGTCTGTATAAAATAAAAGATAAGATTCCAAAGCAAACTTCTCAATCTTTAGTCAATCCTCATCTTATTTTTAAAGTGCCACAGGAAATACATACACTATAACAATAAATTTTGAAGTGTTAAATAAAAGTAACTTGCTGTTCCCCAGAGTGCTATTGAAATGAAAGGAAAAAGACTGTCCACAAATTAAGCAGAAGCTTCTATGCTTTTTTGGAAATCATCTCATTCTACTATACTTACCAAAATGAACAATAATGAGAAATAACTATTGTGGTATTTCCACTCAAAAATTGTTTTAACTTCAAGTTTACACACTTCACATTCAAATGTAGAAAGCAGCTGTGTTATGAATCTTATGGTGATGGTGACAGATTGTTCTGCTGTTGACTAATGCCAACTCATTTGACCTCATTTAATGATACCATATTAATTAATTGCCTCATTGCATTCATTTACTGGCATTTGGAATGATTTCACTGTATGAGTTTCACTTTTATTACACTTTGATTTGAACTTTGTTTTTATCAGGAAAAAAATGTGATTTTATTTATGAAGAAGTTGTCATAGAAAATACTAAATAATTCTGCTCATTGCTTCTCCCTTTCTACTATGAAAGGAGAACTAGGCAGTACTTATTCCACTTACCCGTAACTCAAAATATATCTATTATTTTTTCAACCTACTCCCCAAAAAGTCTACTGTAAGGATTTTTTGCAAAATATTCTCATTTCTTGAGATCCTAGAATCAATTTCAGTTTTAGAGGTAGAAGAGACTGCCATAGTCATCTACTTCAGTACCTTCAGATGAACCAACTCAGACCCATGGAAGCTGTAACTTGCCCTAGATCACTAAAGTGCTGAATGGTAGAGCCAGAATTCAAATCCAGTGCCATTTCCACTGTATCACAATGTCTCTCATTTATTTTATTAACTCATATTTATTATTATGCTTATTAACCTTCTCTCTTTTGGTTAGTACCCTAAAGAACAGTCTGTCACCCAAAATTTTTAAGTTAGATTACTTAACAACTTCTCTGCTTGCTTCTAATAGCCTGCATTGCCAATATTAATCTTCCTCAAACACCATTTTGATTCTTGGATATTGAATAAACAGTTAAATCTCATTCCCCATGCATAGGGATCTTCAGTGTTTCCCCTTGAGTTTTTTTTTATTTTAGAAAGATTTTATTTGAGTTTTATAATTTTCCACCTATTCTTCTTTCCTCCCCACCCCCCAGAAGGCAGTCTGTTAGTCTTTACGTTGTTTCCATGGTATACATTGATCTAAGTTGAAAGTGATGAGAGAGAAATCATATCCTTAAGGGAAAAAAAAAGGTATAAGAGATCAGGGTTGATCATCACCCTCATGTTGCTTTTAGGGTATATAATGTTCTTCTGATTCTGCTCATCTTGCTCAGCATCAGTTCATGCAAATCCCTCCAGGCTTCCCTGAATTCCCATCCCTCCTGGTTTATAATAGAACAATAGTGTTCCATGACATACATATACCACAGTTTGCTAAGCCATTCCCCAATTGAAGGACATTCACTTAATTTCCAATTCTTTGCCACCATAAACAGGGCTGCTATGAATATTTCCATACAAGTGATGTTTTTACCCTTTTTTTTATAATCTCTTCATCCCCTTCACTTCTAAGATAAAATGCATAAAAAGAGCTAAGTATTTTTCAGATATTTATTTATTTTATTTATTTTGAGTTTTACAATTTTTCCCTCATTCTTGCTTCCCTCCCCCCCCACCCCCACCCTGCCCACAGAAGGTATTCTGTTATTCTTTACATTGTTTCCATGGTATACATTGATCTAAGTTAAATGTGATGAGAGAGAAATCATATCCTTAAGGAAGAAAAATAAAGTATAAGAGATAGCAAAATTGCATAATAAGATAACAGCGGTGTTTTTTCCCTAAATCAAAGGTAATAGTCTTTGGTCTTTGTTCAAACTCCACAATTCTTTCTCTGGTTACAGATGGTATTCTCAGTCACCGATAGCCCAAAATTGTCCCTGATGTTGCACTGATGGAATGAGCAAGTCCATCAAGATTGATCATCACCCCTATGTTTCTGTTAGTGTGTACAATGTTTTTCTGGTTCAGATATTTATTTTGCCAGACAAGAAGAACATTTTCTGCTGCTGTTCTGGTCTAAGAAAAACATAAAAGAGTAACTTCAGATTTAGTTTTTTTCAGTTGTTGACCATGGCAGCCCACCAGGTAGAAATTACAAGGAGAAAAAAACATTTTTTTAAATTTCATCATGAAAATTGAAAGAAGGGTATGACACAGGGAAAATGTGTGAGAGGGAAACTACATAAGTAGATGCTATTGTTTACACTTCAAGTACAGCTACAGATTGGTCTTAGAGAAAATCATCATAGATTAATATATGTCAAAGAAAGGGCAAATAAAATCTTCAGCAATAAGAATTCATGTACAGAAGAATCCTAAATGCTGAAAGTAAAAATTGAGAATCAAGGTAAATAGTCAGTCCTGGGTATTTTGATGCAATTCTGACAGGTTAAGGTTTTGGTTTTTTGTTTTCCTAATGTTACTAAGACAGAGTAGGGGTTAGAATTTGATTCAAATCAACAAGCATTTTGCTAAGAGTTTACTCTGTATAAGGCATTGTGCTGAGCCCTGAAGAGACAGAGAAGTAAGGAATAGTCTCTGCTTTCAAGGAATTTGCAATCTTGAGACAAATTCACAGTCTCATAATACCAACTAGTACATCTTTTTTTCCCAATTCAGATTCTACAGCAGTCCTTAGGTGCCTCCCAATTACATGTACCCCCTCAATTAATAAATAATAGCAACAGCAACAATAATAATGACTGATTTTTATAATTAGGATGAGTAGAGTGTTTTGTATATCTCAAGCTAACAGTTACCTTATGAGACAGTACTGTCATAATTTCCTTTTTTTTAAAGGTGAGGAGCCTAAAGTTGGGAAAAGTTAAAAGTTATCTAAACTTATATGCCTTTTATCCATCTAAAGCAGTCTTTGAACCCAGGTCTTTCTAACCTTTAAATTCAACAGTCCATCTACTATGGACCTATTGGTCAAGCTAGTTGCTATCTCAGTAGGATTTGAATCCACAATACCAAGTTCACTATAATTCTGAGATTCTGTCATCTTAAGGCCCCATTTTCATATTCCTGTGTGTTAAGTCACAGAAGGGTGGCTAAAGAGCCTACAGTTTAGCTCAGTGAAAATCGCATATCTTTTGCCCAGGGATTACCTTAGCCAAATTCATAGAAGCTCATTAGTAAATTGACCACAGAGTGATGCCTAGATGCCCAGGAAGATAATTCTTTAAGAAGGCTTAGAGAGATTGCAAAATTTATGAGGGAGGAAACATTCACATTAAAGAAATCATAGATTCTTGAAGCATTGAAATATCTGAATGCCAGAGAAGCCCCCCCCCCCATTGGATGAATTTAGTGGGCATGGAGGGGAGGGGAAGAAGTGAGGGGACCAGTATTTTTATTAAGCATATCCTATTTGCCAAACACTATTCAAAAACTTTACAGTTATCCCATTTGATTCCCACAAACCTGTGGGATGGGTGCTATTAATCATCCCCATCTTACAGTTAAAGGAACTTAAGACAGACAGAAATTTAACTGATTTGCCCAGAGTCCATAGCTGCTTTAAATTCTTGCATGGGGAACCAGTTTAGGCAGTAATGAAAAGTTTTCAGTCAAACTGGTTATGGAAGGTATTTTGGGATGTCCTGTATTCACAGCTCTTCCTTGATTGCCTTAATGTCATCGGACAAACTACTAAATCAATTTGTGTCTTTGCCTCTACTTTTCTTACTTCATTAGAGAATATTCTAAAACATGGAAGAATAAAGACAAATTTCAAAAATCTCAGATAAAAAATAATTTACAAAGGTTCAGAGACAATTTTATGAACTTAGAAAACATGAGAAATCAATTATTGTTTGATGCTTGCAATTAAAGACATATTTTATAGCAAACTCAGTTAATTAGGTTTCTATAGTTAGATCAACTGGATTGTAACCTTCAATGAGGACACTGGAGAGGGGGATAAGAATCAGCATATCTATCCATCTACATATAAATATGGATAGTAAAATAGATATATAGCTAGACATAACACCTATTACAGTTCAGGTATCATACTTTTAAGAGTTTTACAAATATTATATAGTGGAATGTGTTTTGCAGTGTGAAAAAAATCCCTAAAGTGATGCAAAAACTAGGGAGTATTAAAATTCAAATGATTGTTTGAAAGATCTCTGAATTGAAGGAGTATATGAAATAAAAACAGAAGTGGAACTTAACCATGAGTAGGACAGTGAGAACAATGGAGAAGATTTATAGGTCTAGAGATAAAGGGCTTGACTTTAAGCCTCATTTATTTCAATTTACTACCTATATCTTGTAGACAAGTCTTTAAATAAGGGAAGGATCTGAGATCTCATCTAGTTCTATTTGAGACAGTGATACTTTAGAATTTATCTTTAATTAGATGCCAACTTATAGTTATTAAAATGTTAACAAGAAGAACATTCCTTATTCATTTACACAACTAGAAATGCAAGACCATGCATTATGCATAGTAGCTGATATCATCAGGAGATTTGCTATGGAAGGAGGAGGTTCAAAGATTGGCTTGTGAAACAGCAATAAGTTTTCTCACACATTCTAAAATTTCAGTAATTTAGCAAAAACATTAAGGATTTTAATTTTTAAGATGACTATTTGATTCATCATTTGTAAGTAGGTAGGACATTAAGGAGTTTTACACTAGGGGTGATGGATTTTTATTTATCCATCCTGTTTTACTGTTGGTCCCAATTGCTACCAATAGCAATATTTGTAAGTTTGTTGATGATTTATAATCCTATCACAAGAATAGGAATAGAATAATGCTAATTCATTCACATCCAAGTTTTAAAAAAATCCACCTTAATTCACATGAACTACATATATCCTAAATTAACCAATCTGGGGAAATCCAAACATTCTGGGCATCGATCTACATTATGATTTTACTAGTTTTCCCTGGCCATAGTTGTCAAATATGCAGTAACTGAATTTCAGCAAGTGAACTGAAAAGAGGTGTGTTCTCTACTCTAAAAAGAAGCCATATTCTTTTTTTTGCACACTTGATCTGCTTTCTAGTCCCAGTTATGTTTCATTCTGTCTACATTCTGTTTACTCACTTAATAGTTGTTACAATTTACCATTAACTTTTAATCTCCCAGTTTTGTTAGACAGCTTTCTCAGATCCTAAGATCCAGCCCCTAAAGACTAACCGTCTGGTTTCAAGATTATTAGAGTGCTTGTGTATTATTGGTATCTTTGTATCTGATCATCTGTCCAAGCTGCCATCACTGGTAGTCATAGTGATACAAGAACTGAGTCTTTTTTTCCTTTCTCCCTGTTTGGCTATGTAGGCAACAAAGAACACCCACTGTAATAAAAGTCCCTGGGAAAGGACATAAATATTGATGAGAAAGAAATCACTCTATCTAAGCTGAGTGGAGGCATTGGAATGCAAAACCATTTCTAGGAGAGAATGACATAAGTACACTAGTTGTGGATAAGCCACCAAAAAGAAATTGGAAAACACTAAAAAAAAGGGGTGAAGAAACACAGAAGAGGATCTATACCTCAATAACTGTCAAATAAGGTTTGACACAAATATTTACAATTTCTCAAATAAAAAATGAAAGTAATGGATCGATTACTTCTGGGTCTAGAATCAGAGAATTTCTTAATTAGAAGGGATTTTAGTGACCTTCTTGTCCAACCTATACCTAAAAAAAGAATCCCTGTTCCACCATCCTTTTCTCATTCTTACTATATGACCTGTTGGTTTGATGTTGTTAACTTCCTAGTCTCTCCTTGATTTTCATGTCACCACTCTCCCTTAGTTCTCATTTATTATCTGGGTGACTTTGGAGGTTACTTATATTCTCTTGGGTCTCAGTTTCCTCAGTCACAAAATCAGATATTGGACTAAATAATCTCTTAGGTCCTGTTCAACTTTAAATCAATGATTCTTCTACTTGACTGATCATTTCTCTTCAGTCTCCTTTGCTGTATCATCTTTCCCTCTGAATATGTGGACACCAGCTTTGGTTTGGACCTTCTTCCCTGTTTTCATCAATATTCTAGTACCTCTTGGATTCAGCTATCATCTGCATTCAGTTCACTCTCAGATCTATGTCTCTATCTTTTGACTCCCTCCCACCCTCTGTGGGCATTACAAACTGTGATGGACATTTTAGACTTGGAAATTGGATATTTCTAAATGAATGTCCCATAGGCATTTCAAAATAAATGTGTAAAACAAAACTATCCCAACATCCCTTCCAAGTCCTCCAGTCTTCCCAATATCAGTTTAAGGCCCCCACTACCCTTCTATTCACTTAAATTCATAATCGAGATGTCTTCCTTTCACTATTTCCTCTCCCTCATATCCATACAATCAGTTGTTAAGACTTACTGATCCTACCCTCTACATCAACATAAAATCATTCTCAAGTCTCTTTATCTTATTTACCTATATAAGCAACAAAGAAAATCCACTGTTATGAATTGCCTGGGAAAGGACATAAATCAGTAAAGACCCTCATCATATTTCCCATGGGCTGTGCAATAATCTCCCTGCCTCCATCTCCACCCTCTAATTCATCTTCCAAATAGTTGCCATATTGATTTTTCTAAAGCACAAATCTGAATATATTACTTTCCCATTAAAGAAATTTCAGTGGCTTTCTACTTCTGCAAGAAGCCTTTCCCAATCATATTTATTCTTAGTGCCTCCTTTCCAACTTAACTTGTAAATAGCTTATTTGTATTTAGTTGTTTACACATTGTCTCCTCCATTAGACTGTGCACAGGAGAGGTGGAATTGGGTTTTCTTGTTTATTGAGTTTAGGTTTTTGTTATCTTTCTTTCTTCACTTAACAGACAGTAACGGGTATGTAATGCTTGATTACTGACTTTTAAGATAAAATACAAACAACACTGTTGGCATTTAAACCATTTATAATATTAAAACCCTTCAAAGATCAGTTTATCTTTTTAGACTGATTATCCGACCAAAAAAGTCAGCTTCCTATCTTATCTTATCCCCATGCTTTTTGCACAGACTCTCTTTCATGCTTGGAACACACTCCCTCTATACTTGCCCTTATAAAAGCCTAAACTTCCTTCAAGGTTTACTTCAAGTACCATTTTCTACTTCAGGTTAATCCTATCCTTGTTGGAATCCAGCCACAGGAAATTATTTTGCATTTATTTTGTATTTATTTTCTGTGTATTGATCTATGTATACATTGCTTCCCCAAATAGAATGTAGATACTCTGAGGCAGAGGTTGTTTCATATTTGGATAAAAGTTATATCCGCACTCCTGACACAATACCCAATATACCGTAGGGTCTTAAAAACTGGTCTTTCAGTAAGTAATGATGAGTGGTCATCTAACTTTTGCTTAATGACCTCTAGTAAGAAATAACTACTATTTTCCGAGATTCCTTCCACTGGATCAATTCTTCCCTTGTACAGAAATGTTGACAGCTAAAATAATCTTAAACTTTGACCAAGAAAGACTAAAAAGTTGACCCACAATTTCTCTTTGCATGGTCTATTCTTATTTTCACTTCCCTAATAGAAAGGAGAGAAAGGAGAGTTGGAGAAGAATTTAAGATTAGGCTCTGTGGGTGTTTGGTATAATGCTAAATGTTCCTTTTCATAGGATTATAAAGGATTTGTTTGTTCAAACTGAGCGAGTTAATAAGATGGCACCTCTGCTGACTCCTGACTTTTGTGCCCTGCTTAGGACTGCACATGCAAGAGCTAAAGCGGATGCTGCTGACCAGGCTGCCCTGTCTGCCCGCCAAGAATGTGACATTGCAAGGGCTGTTGCAAGAGAGCTTTCACCAAATTTCTATCAACCAGGTAAAAGCCATTTGTTCTCCTTTCATGAAAGAAGTGTGGGAAACAGACATTGGCCTTTCAGTTTATTTGATTTCATTTTACTTTCCATAGAGAGTGTTCTTTGTTAAACTAAATATTCCTTCCTTTTGAATCCCAGCAATAATACAAAACAAGTGAGAGAGAACAGCAACAGAATTGTCTAAGTATTGAGTTGGGGATTTGAGATTTCATTCCATTGTGGAGTTTTGTCTTTTGTTGTTGTTTTTATTTTTGGTTTTGCCTTGGTAGCAAATAACCAGCAAACTGGTTCTAAACGACTCAAACAGGTAGGTAAGGGAAATGGGACTTAAAAGAAATTGGGATGATTATGATAACAAATTTAAGAAAAATTGAAAAAAAGGATGATGTCCCTCAGATGCTTATAAATATCCATAAAAATTAAGTCAGTGAGTAATAATAATAGCAACCAGCATCTATAGAGTGCTTTAAAGCTTGCAGAGTGCTTTACAAATGGCATATCATTTAATCTTCACAACAACTCTGGGAAATAGATGCTATTATTATCTTCATTTTACAGGTGAGAAAACTGCGATAGAGAAAATAAATTACTTGTCCCGGGTCACACAGCTATTAAGTGTCTGAGGCCATTGGTGAACTCTAGTCCTCCAAATTCAACACTGATTCTCTGTGAATACTCTAGCTCTGTGAGAAAAGCCAGTACAAATACCTGATATATTTATTAATCTAGTTTGTAAGACTGGACTACTTATCTTACTTTGTAGGATAAGTATCATAGGTTTATCTATAGACAGCACTTCAAATGTCATAAAGCAGTAAATTAAAATATTAGCAAGATAAAAAGATAGCCTACTTCCTGATAAAGACTTGAAATATGTTTTCGTCTCTATAACCTAGTTATTCAGTTTTTTCCTATGTTGTATAAAGTAGTCCCCTAGTTTTTCCCATTTGTTTACATAAAGTTGCTTTGTCCAATGTCATCCAGTGCAGATGGGAGGACACATTAAAATCAGATTCTTCCAACTTTTAACATTTAGGAGTTCAGAGAAAACTTTTTGAACAATGATTTCCGCATTGATAGGTCTGTGTTTTATGAATTTGGCTTGCCTGATAGGATTAATTAACTTCTGAGGTATCCAGTTCAATCTGTTACAACTTCAATAAATATTTGTGGTTGATGACTATGATGAAATACTTTTATTTTTTACTCTAAACTTAAATACCAAGAAAATAAGCTGTTCTATATACATAATAGAATAAAGAAAAAGGGATTGTACATGAAGTTTATAAGTTGCTTTTCTTTTTAAATATGTCACTTGTAACTTTCAGTGCTGTCCTGCTCAATTGTCTTCTTTCTGCATTGCTTGTTTTTTTCTTTAAATTTTTTAAAAGATTCCTCAATTACCTACCCTCTTCTTTCTTTTTTTTTTGTTTTGTTACCTTATTCCTATGAGAGTATAAATTTAGAACACAGAAGATGTAATAATTGGGGCTGAAACAAAGAAGACAAATAAGCCATAGTGGAAATTATGGAAGGATCAAGTCTAAAATGGGAGGGTTGACTGTTATAAAGCATAAATAGATGTGAGAGGAATACCTCTGGGTATTCTCTATTTGCCCAGAAAAAAATCCCAACAGAAAATGAAAGACTCCTAGAGATGACTAGACTTTTCTGAGACAAAAAATGGTTAGAGTGAGGACCATAGGGACTGGATATGAAAGCTATACTGTTAGCATACAATGCCTTTTTTCCCTAGCATCTCCATTTCAGGATTCAACCAGTGATAAAGAGGTGTTATTTTTCACCTGTATTCCTAGTTTTTCACATCTTGTGGAAATGCAGCTCAATCTGTTTATAAAACCTAAAATTTCCATTTTTAATGTAACCCCTCATAAGTTATATTCAGATATTTAAAATAAATCAACCCATTAATTCCTCTACAGTACTGAAGTTCAGCTGTCACACTACCTATCCCAGCATACCAAGTAGAATCTGCATCTTCTGAAGGCGTTTTTCTTTCTTCACTGTCTCTCCTCTTCCTTCCAGGGTTGGCTCACCAGAGGAATAGATCACTGTAGTAAATCTCTTCAACCATAAAACAATTCGTTTTTGAAAAACAGCAGAAGTTTGTGCTGTATTTAAAAGGAAACAACTTATTATTGTTGTTCCTTGATGGTAACTTACCATTTCTGTTTTTAACAGTCTATTGGTACATAGCATCCCTATAGATTTCCATTAGGTGCTACTGAGAAGTAAATGATATGTAGAGTCATCTCAGTTTCCCTGACTAGACTTTTAAAAGGCCTTTTAAAAGGCTCTTTATAGTGCAAAAAGTGTTTGGAAAAAAAATATTGTGGGAAAATGTAATTCCACCCTTTTCTTAGCTAAGACAGCCACATATAAGTAAGCTGTCTTTCTTGTAATGAATACATCACAGAAGCATGAAATGACAACAGGGCTATTTAAGAAAAGAAGCAAGGGTGGAGGCCACAATCCCATTTGACCCACAGCCAACTCTTCTTTCAAACGACTATATAGAAGGCTTTTCGTTTGCTGAGTATTATTGATGTCCCTGAGGGAATAGCTCAAGCTTTCTACCTTTCATTTACAGGATGATCAAACAAGATAGACAGTTTCTAAAGACACTTTGAATAGTTATTTCTAAGTTACACTGCAGAGCTGATTTACATATTTCAGATGTAAAGCTCTCAGTTATTTTAAATGACTATTATCTTTCTTAGAAAAGTTGTTAATCCTAGGCAGAGGAAAGAAGGAATTTCACTCATAGCTTTTTTTATTTTAATCAATGAATTATTTATTTGTACTATTTTCTTTCAGATTCTTTTGTCTAAACACATTAGTTTTACCTAAGTATACAACAGGATGATTGCATTTTGTTCTGGAAGAAGAATTGTTGTATAACCACAAAGAACACCATAAAACACACCAAACCCTACACTATTACAGTCTGTTGGCTATTTGTTACAGACTCTATTAGCATTTATATGATATATTTTCTGTGATGATGGAAGTTTAAAAGGAATAACTGAATTTATTCTGTTTCAGGAAAAGCCAGGGAAAGATATAGCCTATGTATTCACACACACACATGCATATACAAACAGTACTTTACTCAACCAATACCCATTCCATCAAGCAGTTGACACACAGTGACAAATTTATCACAAGTCATGTCTACCAATAAATTATATATTTTGACCTTGAGTCTAAAGCAAAATATGACAAAAGAAGTACAGCTCAGCATTGAAAATTGTGATGTTTACCATACTCAGGACTCAAATTTCTCAAATGCTCTATGATTTCAAATGGATTTCGTTTCTTCAATGAGGTTGTTCCCCGCAGTGCAAATCACAATCCATCAATTTCTGCCTATCATGTCTTCTTAATAATTTCATCATGGTGGGGGAGTGGTGGGAATCAGTGTGCCGAGGGTCTTCCTCTCTTTCTCTTGATGTCATAAAGATTCTAACATTTACTCAGCAAATATTTATTAAACACCCACTGTGTATATTGTGTGTAATATGCCAGACACTGGGGTAGGCACTAGTGATACAAAGGCAGAAAGGATAGAATTGGTGCTCTTAAGGAGTTTATATTCTACTGGAAGATACCATTGGAGTATATAGGTTATATATCTCTCATTCTCACCATGTGAGTAGCCCTTCTTTTTTATCACACTATTTCTTTGACACTATCCTGAGTATGGACGTGTACATACAATATAATTAGGTTTTTTGAACTATAAATTGAGAATGTTTTATAGTCTTTCCTGGGGCATCTTATGGGTTAAAGTATAGTATAAAGCATGACATTTAAAAATTAAAATTGGACAGATTGTCTAGAGGGTATTGGAAATGAAGTGATATTTTCAGGGACCTGAATTGGACTTATAACAATCATGCGCTGTGTTTTGTTTTAAGTTTTCTGGCAATTGAAGAAAAAAAGAAAAAGATCTTAGGTTATGTATTTAAGTTCATAAATACAGAAAGCAGTATCATTACAGATGAGGAAAATCCTTATAATTTTTCACCCCTTGCTGCTAAACTCAAGAATCAATTGTTAGTAGAGTTGAGCAATTCATGACATGAGATCATAGAACTAAAACAGGAAATGGTAGTATACAATTCCCTCAATTTTATAGTTGAGGAAACTAAAACCCAGAAATAAGTGACTTAGTCAAAAATATCTCAGAGGTAGAGTTTAGGATTTGAATTCAAGAACTATGATCCAAGTTCAGTCTTCTTTTTTTCCAAAGGAATATTATAGCTTAAATGAAATGAAAATATCAGATGTTCTAGTCTGACTTCTGTGTCAGAAGAGAAAGATGGATAGAAGAATGAATGAAAAGTAGAAAAAAATCATGAAAGACTTAGATAATTTTGGATTGTTTAAGTACATCAGAGGATGAATGTAAGGAGGAATTTGGGAAAACCTTAGGAAAATTTGAAGGAAAACAATCTCAAGTCCCAGCAGTTAGTCCAAATTCTACTTTCAATTTGAAGACAAACAGGGGAACAATTAAGGGGGAATATAAGAGATTTAAGGAGAATAAAGGGAAACCCGAGAGTTGAACTGAAGAGTTAATCAAGAAGGATAAGCAGAAAGTAATTGATAAGGTAAGGAAGGAAAAACAAGGAGAGTAATAAAAGAGTGTGGTAAATTGATAGAACTCTTTGGGAGGTGGGAAAATTGGTGAAAGGCTATAAAAAAGTTGGAATTGTGGAGACTAAGCAAAAGTTGCTTAGTGGAGTTTTGTAAAAGTTTTAACTAGATGCTTATGGTTGAGTTATAAACACCCACAAGTAATTTTTTTTTTAAGAATAAAAATATCACTCATTAAGAGGAGTAGGGAAAATTGTGCAGTGACTGGCATTGAGTGTGCAATGCTTGTATTTCTGCCACAGCTGTGTTATTTGTATAACTATTCCAAGTGTAGGCTGATCGCCCTCATGAAGATTTGATTGCTGAGCCATTGTCAGTGACATTTGAAAGATTATGGAAAATGAAGAGGTAACACAAAAATCAGAGAAAGGCAGATATCCCTTTTTTTGCTTTTTTGAGGGAAGAACAGAGTAGAGTGTACAAACTCTAAACCCATGAGCTTGATTTCAATTCTTCAGAAAATTTCATAAAAGATCATTAAAGAGATAGAGGAGCTCTAGAAAGGAAAGCATCTGTTACAAAGAACCAGCATGACTTCATCAATAAGAAGTCATGCTAAACTGATAGTTGAGGCATCCTAGGATATATTTATCTCTGACACTATATGATCCTGAGTAAGTTATTTAAGCTCAGTTTCTTTAATTATAAAAAAATTAAATAATATATTTGTAGATTGCTTTTCAAGCTTTAAAGTGCTACATAAATACCAGTTATTATTACTTAGGTTTTAGCAAAGAGTTTTATAAAATACCTCATGCTATTGTCCTGAAAAAGATGGAAGATTTAGAATAATAGATCCAATTAGATAATAGACAAAAGGATTTATGAATAAATGATACTAGAGATCCAAAAATCTTGACAGGCTAGAACATTGGACTAATCTAATAAAATTTAATTCATTAGTAAAGTCTTTTGGATATTTAAAAAAAAAAACAACTCCAAGGGCAAGATGTAAGAAGCATGGCTAAATAGCAGTTATTCTGAAAAAGTTCTGTGGATTTTAATGAACTCACAAGCTCAATATGAGTGAACAATGTAATGTGGCAGCCAAAAGACTGCATTTAGAGGGATATACCTTGCAGGAATAGTGTACTCTGCATCATTTGAAGTACTGTCTTCATTTCTGGGCGTTATGGTTTATCCACTGATAATTAAAGTGTCCAAGAGATGCCTATCAGAATGTTAAAAGGTCATAAATTCATGTCATATAAGAATTATTTGAATAAACTGGGAATATTTAGTCTGAAAAAAAGTCCCAGGGAGGTCACAGTAATTATCTTCAAGTATTTGAAAGACTGTCATATAAAGGAAAGTCGAAGCTTGCTCTGTCTGGTTACAGAAGTCAAAAACAGGAACAATGGGAATAAGTTGGAAGGGAACCTATTTAGGCTTGACAGTAGAAAAAAAAAATCCTGACAGAATTATCCCAAAATGGAATAAACTACATGAAAAAGGCATAGATTTTTTTCCTTCCTAGAGGCTTTCAAACAGAGGTTGGATGATCATTTCTTGAGTGTATTCTAGTGGTGTTTCCGTTAGTGTATCAGATTGGCTGACTGCTAAGAATCCTTCCAAATCTCCAGTAGCTGTCTTCAAGTATATCAAAAACTGTCACATGGGAGAAGCAGCAGATCAAACTTGTTCTCCTTGAAAGCATTGGAAGAAACTGGCAGATTCAAACTTAATCTGAAAATACTTCCTAATGATTCCAGGTTAATAAAAGTGGAATGAGCTGCCCCCCCCCCAAAAAAAAGAAGTAGGTCTCCCTTCATTGATGGTCTTCAAGCAAAGAGATGAAGTATACCATCAAAAAAATTATTTTTCCAACATAATACAGTGGAAAGAGCACTAACTTTGGAATCAGAGGATATGGCTTCAGAGTCTGTCTCAGAATTTTGCAAAAGTTACTTCCCCTGGTCTGGCCCTCAGTTTCCTCATCTGCAAAATGATGGAACAGAGAAGATGGTCTCTAAAGTTCCTTCTATGATTCTGTGATTCTAAACTTTTTACTAACCCCATTTAATGTAGGACCTTTATTTTTAATATATCCAGTTCACTGTCTTTGTTATAGTTGGAAAAACATATTTTTCAGCTCCCCTTCATCCCTGCTCTCAACCCCATAGTTGATTCTTTAAAACATTGCATGTCATTCTCCAAGATGCCTTCTGGAATGATGGCTATCATCCCTCTCTGCCAAATATTTCTTGACTCTCCTTCCAAAACTCTAACTATAATATTTGTCTTTGATTACTCTCATCTCCAAGCATGTCTATAATATCCTTTTTGGCTTTTCACCAAAAAAAAATGACCTGTGGAGTTTTTTAAAAAATGGGGTTTTTTTTAGAACTTGAATGTGGAAAAGTTCTAAAGTAGTAACCAGTCAATATTATAATACAATATTAGGAAAGTGTCTTGAATCATTGTCAGTTGCCAACAAAATAAATAGCTATTAAATGTTGAAAGTCTGGCTTGCTCTATCAGGTGTTTTAGAACTTTTAGCATTTTGTAAAGCAGTTCTGTTTAATTGGTGCTTTTTTGATTTGGAGTTGTTGGGTTGTTTTGGGGTTTTTTCCTTTATATTTTGAATTAAAGAAATAATTCAAAATAAACTATTTCTTAACATGGTAGTTTTTTCTTTAAATATGCTAAATGTTTCCAGTAGAGACAGTGGATTGAAAACCAACCTTAGATCTAAGAACTTTTTATCAGTCACCTCTGACATGCACTGGGTAGGTGTCTTTTTTTCAAGTTACTTAACTTCATACCTTAAGCAACTCTTCAGATTGTATAATAGGTGCTGATATTGGTAGATGGAACTACCACACTGGAAGTTAACAATATAAACAAAATCACACGTTTGATTCAAATAATAATGAAAAAATAAACTGTCTTTTGAATTACATTGTAAGGGAAATTGGGAGTGGGGAGTCAGAAGGGAGGAGGGATACTTATGCTAAATTTTCACCATTAACATTTATAGGCATATGAATACCAGAAGTCCTGCTCTTACAATTAAGTCTGGTATGCCAACAGAGCATTAGTTCTTAGTTTCCTACCAAATTAAAAAACTTAAAATATAAGACCTAGTGGCTTAAAAAATAAATAAGGTATAAGAGATAGCAAAATTACATAATAAGATATCGGGGGGTTTTTTAATTAAAGGTAATAGTCTTTGGTCTTTGCTCAAACTTCACAGTTCTTTCTCTGGATACAGATGGTATCTCCATTGCAGACAGCCCAAAATTGTCCCTGATTGTTGCACTGATAGAATGAGCTAGTCCATCAAGGTTGATCATTACCCCCATGTTGCTGTTAGGGTGTACAGTGTTTTTCTGGTTCTGCTCATCTCCCTCAGCACCAGTTCATGCAAATCCCTCCAGGCTTCCCTGAAATCCCATCCCTCCTGGTTTATAATAGAACAATAGTGTTCCATGACATACATATGGCACAATTTGAAGGACACTTACTTGATTTCCAATTGAAAGGTAAAATTCTTTAAGACAAATAGTCTGGGGCAGTTAGGTGGTATAGTGAATAGAGCACCAGCCCTGAAGTCAGGAGTACTTGAGTTCAAATTCAGCCTCAGACACTTAATAATTACCTAGCTGTGTGGCCTTGGGCAAGCCACTTAACGCCATTTGCCTTGCAAAAAACCTAAAAAAAAAAAAAAGACAAATAGTCCCTGAAGGTTGTTAAAACTAAAAACTTCATCATTAGCTTAGACTGGTCTTGGGAAGGCATAAAACATTGTCAATCCTACCAGATCCTTCAGATCATACCAGAAGTCTTGCACCAGACACATACAGACCTCATATACAAGTTTATGATCTGAAGGGATTGAATCATTGAGGCAAATAATTTTTAAACCTTTTCATTAAAAATAAACTAACAACAAGAATATGTAAGTTCAACTCTCCAAGTTCTGGTCTTATGGGGATGTGCCCAGGCCACTTTTTAAGGAATTAAAAAAAAAATTAGTCAAATTAGAAAACTTAACCCTTCTTCATTCCAATTTCTGTAAGATTCCTTCAAAAGCAGGCTTTTAGGGCATTTAAGCTATCTCAGTTTTGGGGTATCCTTGATAAGATACTTTCATTCACTAACAAGGAATTTTAAAAAAATTAGTCAAATTAGAAAACTTAACCCTTTTTCTTCATTCCAGTTTCTGTAAGATTCCTTCAAAAGCAGGCTTTTAGTGCATTTAAGCTATCTCAGTTTTGGGGTATCCTTGATAAGAAACTTTCATTCACTAACTATTTAGCCTTAGGGACCTAAGGCTGTATTATTTTCAGAAATAAAATTATCACTACATAATTATAAATTATATAGAAAACTGGAGTTCCTTTCCATATCAAACATCACAGTCCTAAGAAAATCTTTTCTGGTTACTTCCAAGTACTCATGTCTATACCACAAAATAGGTTTTTGTTCTTTTAAGTTTTTTTGACTTTATGTGTGCCTTCTATGTAAGAGCTATTAGTAATTGTCCTTCATTCTGCCTTTCAGAACAAAAGTTAGCAGCTTTAACTAGCATCTCAGTCTTGTTGGACCAGCTGTGCTCTAGGTAGTTCTTCTGAACCTGTTTTGCCAGAAGATAACATGTTAGGTGGGTCAAATGGTCTCCACCTAGGATACCATTAACTTGGAACACTAAATAAAATCATCTGAGATTCATAGACACTACTACTTTCTTTCAAAAAGAAAGATGGAAATTTTGACTACCATCACTCTCAGAACCTATTCCCTTCCATTTCTGGATGGAATAGTTTTTCTAACTGACTTTTCTTTAATATCATTAACTCAGTGCTTTCACCATCAAACTGGTATGATAGATTGCTAAGTAGTATACTGGATTGTAGAAGGAACTGAAAAAGTTCCAGGAAATAGAACAATTACCTCTATGCTTGTATGCTTGTGTGTTGTGTGTTTTGTGTATTTGTGTGCGTGTGTGTGTGTGTGTGTGTGTGTGTGTAAAGCATTTAATGACATCAGTAGACCTTTAATCAAGTAACTTTAAGTATGAATACCCAATTAGCCAGTCCATATTTGAAGACTATTTCAATAATTAAATGACCCATCAGATTAAAGTTACGGTACTATATTGCTTTTCTGTTTAAAAGCATTTTCCCAAGGCATTTGTTAAATACTTTCTTATTCATCATTTTTATTCATGCTTTAATATTCAGCAGTAAACTTGAAACTAGTAGTAGAATATTCTTTAATTGTTTTGATTCTGGTTCAACAAGTTATAGAAACTGGGACAAAAATTATTTAAGGAAAATTGTTTATTGGAAATGAACATTCAAGTTTTGCTTTTGACTTAGCTTTTGTCTTGGGTCATGTAAACATTTTTGCATGTACAATATTTTTGTTATGACAACAAATGAAGTGAGAGTTGTCTTAACAGCTTAAGTCTTATATTGGTATAATATAAGAGCTTATGGACAGTCAGTAAAGTGATAAAAATTTCTAATGAGTCGAAGGAAGTTTCTGTCTTTTCATTTCAAAATATTTCATCTTAAAACTATCCCTTGTTTCTGTTATCACTTTTAGATCAGACATCAAAATCCAGCAAATCTTTTGCTTGGTTGTCAAAATATGCAATCCTATTTTTTAAAATCCCAAATATCTTTCCATGCAACTTAAATAATTCTGTTTTGTTGTTATTTCTTGAAACTAATATCACCAAATGGCTGCCAAATAGTTCTCAAATTGGATGAAAATCAATTTTAAAAGGAATTAATGTTTAAATACTTTGACGTTCAAGTACTATTTTAATATTTCTCTGAGAAATGAGTTTTCTTTCCCATAAAAGGAATGTACTGTTTAAGTGGGTATTTTGAAAAAGGATAATTGATTGAGTCCTGCACTTAGAGGTGAGAAGATCTGAGCTAAATCTTCACCGACTTTACTGCTACATGACCATGGGTTGAGTTGCTTAATTCTTCAGTGCCTCAGTTTATTCATCTCTGAAATGGAGATAATAATGCCTCTAGTACTCATAGCCTTGCTGTAAAGCCCAAACAAAATAATATACTTAAAGCCATTTGCAACTTTAAAGTCCAATAACAGTAATGCTGAAAAATTTTATTTTAATCATTTTATGTAAATCTCAATTTCTTTTCTGTCTTAGTAAATAAATAGCATAATATAATATAATCTCATTTTTATGAGTCATTCTGAGTGTCATTTATTTTACTTTACTTGTATATAGTTGCATATATACTACATATTGTAAAAAAAATAGCATTGATATAACACTTTAGCTAACATAGGTGCAATTGTTACTATAGTACATGATTCCCAAAGTTAACCTAAGGATAAAGTAAGATAATATTTTAAAGTGCTTTGTAAACCTTAAATACTGGCTATTATCATCATTCCCATTTTACAGATAAGGAAATTGAGGCAGACAGAGGTTAATTGACTTGCCTGGGCTCACAAAGCTAGTATGTGTCTGAGGCAGTATTGAGCCCAGATCTTCCTGGCTCCAGGTCTGATGCTCTGATCACTGTGCTGTCTAGGTATGATAACTTCATGCTACTGATGCACACTACTGTATTCACCATGTGTCTTAGGTTATCCTCTGGGCCAGCAATCCCATTCCTCCCCCTTCTCTACCTGCTGCAGTCTAAACCTTAATGCACAGCTTGGATTCAGCTCTTATCCCTGCTATTTATCCTCTATGTAACCCTGGCAAAGACACTTCACTTCTATAGATGAGTTTCCTCATCTGCAAAATCAGGGATTGAGTCTTTCCTCAGGAAGTCGAATCTTCATGAGTTGAAATCTGGCTTCAGACACTTACTGGCTGTGGGATACTGGGCAAGTCACTCAACATTTTGCTTCCATTTCCTCATCTACAAAATGAGCTTAAGAAGAAAATGGCTTCACTATCTTTACCAACAAAAGCCCAAATGAGGTCACAAAGAGACAGACATGACTGAAAAATGACTGAACAAAATGAGGGATGTTTATTTAACTAATCTGTTGTCCCACCGCTAAATATAATGATCTTATTGACTTTAACTCTGCACTTGCTCTGGTACATACAAGTTCATTTACTATCACACTCTGTTCTCTAAAGTCACAAAATAATTCACTTCCCTCTTCTGCCTATATATTTACTTTTGTTTAACTGCCAAGTAATAAACAGTTCCCCATATACCCATTGAATCAAACTTGCACCATTCTTCCTCTTTGCACTCTCCCTGGATCACTGTTCAAACTTTCATCACAAACTTCATTCTGTCAAAAACTATACTTTTTTTTTTAAGAAAGATTTTATTTATTTTGAGTTTTACAATTTTACCCCTAACCTTTTTTGACTCTCCCCACCCCCCCACAGAAGGCAGTCTGTTAATCTTTACATTGTTTCCATGGTATACATTGATCTAAGTTGAATGTGATAGGAGGGAAACCATATCCTTAAGGAAGAAAAATAAAGTATAAGAGATAGCAAAGTCACATAATAATATAATGGGGTTTTTTCCCCTAAATTAAAGGTAATAATCTTTGGTCTTTGTTCAAACTCCACAATTCCTTCTCCAGATACAGATGGTATTCTACATCACAGATAGCCCAAAATTGTCCCTAATTGTTGTTCTGATGGAATGAGCGAGTCCACCATGGTTGATCATCACCCCCATGTTGCTGTTAGGGTAATACTCACTCTTCCATTATTCCCAAGCCTATTTCTATCCAAGGTAATTTCCTGATGCTCTTAAATAAGCTCTCAAGGTTTCAGTTTCCTCCTTCTCCTTGGAGCCTCTAAGGCATAGCTGAATCTTTCTTCTTCCTTTGACCTAATTGGTCCCCATCTTTTTACACATGTTGACAGAGGTTATCAAGTATGAGGAGCAATTTTTTCTTGTATTTTTTCTAGTTGATGGGGTGTTTCCTAATTCCTAATTACTCACTGGAATCACTAAGTCTGTCTTAAGTTCTTCTATCACTTTTTCTTGTCTGCACTTCCTTTAGGTAGCAAAGCTTATTATATAGCAAGAACCTTTAATTTTCTGCACACTTTTTAATCAACAAGTAAACCACAGCCTAAGAGAGTTTTCATGTGTTTCTTACAAAGTAAAGTGTATGAGCTTTGTAGTAGGTTTTTTCCTCATTACTCAGAGGGCTTTTTTCATTTCCAATTGATTCTTTGCAGGCTGATTCAGATGGTCAGAAATCTTGTTACTAAATTTAATCAAATGTGACTCTTTTTTATTTCTATGGGGGAGGAGGGAAAGGGTAGGTGTGTTTTTAAAATGTTAAAGTCAGGTTTTACCTAATTCAACCTAGGACAAGTCAGATTGTCTCAAGGCTTTTTTCCCCCCAAGGCTTTCTTGAGACATAGACATTGACCACTTTTACAAAGTGGTATCTTGTATTCTAGATACTTTATGCACAATGTAAACTCTTAATAATGTATATATTTGAAATTTAGTTTTTTTCTTCCTATTCTTAACATATATCCTTACAAAACAGTATTATTTGTCCTAGATGATAAACTCTTTGAAAACACAGAAAATAATTTGATTACTTTATAGATCATCTACATATCACATCTAGATGGGTTCTTTTTAAAAAGTCAATGGTATTGGTCATTGGTAGGAGAAGCGAGAAGGTAGTGGATTAGGAAGAATAGAAGGAAGGTGTTATTGTAAAAGGAAAGATATCTGTGTGTGTGTGTGTGTGTGTGTGTGTGTGTGTGTGTGTGTGTGTGAATATGCATATTTTCCTTCCATACTGTTCTATGCCATTCCCAGAATTCGTTGAAATAATAAAAGAGTGATGTGGCCCAGTAGATAGAGGCCTGCACTTGGAATCAAGGCCTAGATTCAATTTGTAATTTCACTCATATTATATATGTGGCCTTGAACAAGTCACCTAGTTTCTCTTAGCCTCAAGTTCCTTCTTCTGCAATACGGAGCTCAAATGAGATAATATTTTAGAAGTCGTTGTAAACCTTCTGGTGGTATAGAAAGAATTCCTTGAGGGTAGGGACTATTTTATTTTTAATTTATTCTATTCAATGACTCACACTCTGTCGTCATCATAGTAAGAAATTAGTGTGAAAATAAAGGTGTTCATTAATTGACTGTCCTCTAGATTCTAAGGAATAAGATTCATCCATAAATTAAGTTAAATTAGAAGGCTGTTTATGGAAGAATATTATACTCTAATATTATTTATTGATGCAACCCCTTCAACCCCTACCCATGGGGAACACAATTCCTATTAGTAGGTTAAATGTTTGTTTGTTCTGTTCTTTGAATCACTTCCATATGATGCAATCCTGTGAGAATAATTTAGAAATAGAAATGCTTGATGTCTTCTATGATTTCTATTGCCTTGTTAAATTTCCATACTGATGTGCCCCCACTCTTGTCTCATGAATATTTATATCTATTCCTTGCAAAAGGATCTCAGACACAAATACCAGGGCTTTTTTTTTAACCATTGCTCATCAAGTTTTGACAATAATTTTAGTTCATAATACATTCTAAATGGCAAGATAAGTTTCTAGCATGTTGTATAAATTGCTGAACCATCTGGTCCTCATACAGAAGATTAGCCTAGTGACACTAACTCAGCAAATACAAGTTCCTTGACAGGTTTTAAAGACATCTAATGACCGACCTTAAAGATATCTAATCTCTGAGATAGAATATTTTCCTATATTGTATAGCACCTATAGGAAAAATATGATTGTTTTCGGATTGCATTTGTGTCCACCTCCAGAATCACATTCCTCTTAGCACTATTGGGATAGCTTATAATAAATGTATGATTCTGTGGAATAAAAACAAATACTGTAAAACCTCTGTGCAAAATCCTTAGTGCATATATTTAGAGTGAGTGGTGCCAATGAGCACGCCACTAAAAGAAACAAAAGTAACTTAGAAAGAAATCGGAAGGAAACAGTCAATTTTCTGTTCCCAGAAGAGGAAACCATCACATTCTGTCCAAATATTTGATTGCTCTTACCTGATTGAGCTTTTTGTTTTGTTTTGTTTTCTTTTTTGCAAGGCAGTGGGGGTTAAATGACTTGTCCAAGCAAGTTAGGTAATTATTAAGTGTCTGAAGCTGAATTTTAACTCAGGTCCTCCTGACTCCTGGGCCAGTGTTCTATCCACCTAGTTGCCCTAATTGAGCTTTAATAGAAGGAGTCAAGATTGTAGTGGCCAAAGAAAATAATATGTTCATATGAAAAAGAGAGGAGGTTCCTGAAAGAAAATCATATACAGCTGAGAAGAGAGAATGTGAAACAGTTGTTATATTACTATAGATTTCAAGCTAGAAGGGACTTTAAAGAACATTCACTCTAAGCCCTCTCATTTTATAGATAAGGAAATTGAGACTGAGAGGTTAAATTACCTATCCAGCTAGTAAGTGTCAGAGACAGGATTGTAATAGGCATAGAACATACATTGCTTTCAAGTAAAAAAAAGTTATCTTATGGAAAATAATGAGGTCTGCAATGGCCACTAGCATTTTTCTTTTGAAGAAATTTGATGTAATGGAAAAAGTGATAGACCATGAGTAACTATGTAACCTATGTCCCCATCTAGACCTGGAGTACCTACTTCTGAGGATTATTTTGAGGATCAAGCTAGAAAATGTATGTAAAGTACCTTGAAAAATCTCAAACCATTAACTATATGAATGTCTGTTCTTATTTCTTGAGATTTCATACTTCTAGACCATAGGAATAATTGTCCAAGTTTTCATTGCCACCATTCATCCCTTTGCTCAACCTATTTCCTAATGTTTCCCTCTAAGAGAGGTCCACAAAAAAATAAGACTCCAGCTCACAACTGAGGAGAATGCCATGCCCCACAGAGTTTGTTCTGATGTTACCGACTTTCCAAGCAATTTCATGAGATTGTGAATCATGAGTCTCTTTGTGTCTTTTTTTTTTTTTAGGATTTTTGCAAGGCAAATGATATTAAGTGGCTTGCCCAAAGCTACACAGCTAGGTCATTATTAAGTGTCTGAGGCCGGATTTGAACTCTGGTACTCCTGACTTCAGGGCCAGTGCTCTATCCACTGCACCACCTAGCCGCCCCTCTCTTTGTGTCTTAACATATTCCCATTATTTTTGTTGATTTGGAAATGGAGAAGTAAGTTTGTCATAGATTGTTTGGTTAGGTAAAAGCTTTTCTGATAGTAAATGTTGGAATAGATTAAGAGAGATTTTTAAGAGTCTCCTGTCCAAATAACGTTAAAAACCATCTCTAATGTTTCTTTCTAACATTACTTCATACCTTGAGTGCCTTGCACAACCCCATGTTCAAAAAAAGAATTCATAAGATTTGGACTGTATCATGTAGCTCAGAATTGTTTAGATAAATTCGCTGTGAATTACAGTTCTGTTACTAATGTCCCTTTGGCATTATCTTTGATACTCTTTTCTGAATATAGGAAGGGGTCATCTGAGTCTTCTCAAACTTTTTATTTCTATATTTACCCGTGTGTGCAGGCCAGTGGTAGGGGTAGTATTAAGAAGTGGTTCTAGATCTATTGTCATCAAGATAAGGAATTTGAAATATAAGTATAGAAACTTCTTCCAGGTGTACAGCTTGTGAGAAACTTAAAAATCTTTGCAGTATTAAGTAAATAGAACATTAAACCTAGAGTCAGGAAGACTGGAGTTCAAATACATCCTTACACCTAAAGGTATTTGAGCTTGGGCAGGTCCCACTGTTTGCCTCAGTTCCTCAACTATACAATAGAGATAATAGTAACTCTTAGGATCAAATGAATATCAAATGAGATATATTTTTACAGCTCTAAGCACAGTAGGTACTTAATGATAATTTTTCCTTTATTTCTTCCTTCCTTTCTTCTGCATAGATAGTAGATGTTGAACTTGAACCCAGATCTTCCTAACTCAAAGGTCAACCTTCTATCACTATACCATGATAGCAAATATATATCCACCTTCGAATTAAAATGTGTAGCTTGCCTAAACATATCTCTGCTTCACATCTAAAGGTAGAATGAGTGAATTTAATCCAGCAGAAACTGTCATCAGAATTAATAAAGCATCCATATCCTATTTTAGTAACTTGTCCCATTGTTATCTCTTACAGGTCCTGATTATATCAAACAGAGATTTCAGGAAGGCATAGAAACTAAAGAAAACCCAGAAGAAAAAGTCCCAGAAAAACCACCTTCACCAAAAGAGTCTCCTCATTTTTATCGGAAAGGCACAACTCCCCCTAGATCCCCTGAGCCAAGCCCAAAATCAAGTCACTCTCCTCAGCCTTCCTCCCCAGTGAAAAAGCAAAACCCCAGCTCAGGGGCAAGACTCAATCAAGAAAATAAGGGTATAGATGATGAGCACGTGACAGCAATTGTCAACAAGCCCCTACTTTCAAAGGTACCACCAAAGGAGGAAGTAACAGCATTGCCTCAGTCCAAGTACTCTGGCCGCCACAATACCTCCTTCCACCCTGGCAATGGGGAGTTGCATTCACAGTATCATGGCTATTATGTGAAACTGAATGCACCACAGCAACCACCAGAAGACAAGGAGGAAGATAGAGGTGGGAACCAGTCTTCTTTGGCACTGGTGCCCAAGCAACCACATCAGAAGTCAAGTCCCTCTAAGTCCACGACAAAACTAGCTGCCAAAGAAAGCAAATCTGAGCCAAAAATGAAGAAGTCTGAACTTGCCACACCAAAGAATCCAGCAAACAATGATTCATGTTCTTCTTTGGGAAAAGAAGATAATTCGGTGAGTTTTATAGGAAACTTTTCCCTCTTTCCCAAAACATACTCTCAGGGGATTTTCCTTCCTCCTTGCAGTGTGGAATGATTACTAGCCCAGAGTTTATTTAATTGCATAAGCCAAGTATGTCCACAGAATTGTTTCTAAAGTTTAGAATGTTAGTTGGAATCCAAGCACTTTCAACTCAGAAATCTTCTAATATTCATTTTTCAGTCAAGTTTAGGTAACACAGAAAATTAATGGTTGCCTGCCCACTTGTTAACCTTTAATGTTTTCCAGCACTAGGAGCAACTTTTTAAGTGCTAGGAAGAAATTGGAGTGCTTGCTCCATAATTGCCATTAATATCTGCTGTTTGCAAAATACTGTGATAGACTTGGAAGAGAAAAAAGAGATGATACAGAAGCTGCTTTCAAGAGGCTTAAAATCTAGTAGTGAGTAAAAGGAATGTATAAAAAAGACTCTAAAACTAAAGTGAGTTTGGTAAGTACAAAAGAGCATTGTGCTTGAAAGCTTGAGGAAGGAGAGATGATTTTTTTCTGGGGTTCCCAGGAAAAACTTCAAGAAGGAAATGTTGTTGAGTTTTGACCTTGGAAAAAAGGGAACTTCAGATAGAAAAATGTGGAGTTAGTAAGGGGTCCATTGTAAAGGAAGTGTGAAAAAAATGACTGAGGAGGGAAAAATATGAGATGATTTGACTGGAAAGTACACAAATAAAAGTAGTATTGGAAAGGCATGCTGGAAGTCAGTTAGTTGTAAAGGACTATACATTCTAGGATCAGGAGTTTATACTTTATTCTCTAGGCAGTGGGGAGTCACTACAGGATTTTTTAAAATGTTTCTTTTTTTAAACTAGAGAACTTATATGGTCAATCATGAGGAAGATTATGCAGTAAAGGATAGTTTGGAGATCAATTAGGACACAGGTACAGTGGAAAAGAGATGAAGGCCTGTCTAAACTAGGATCATTTCTCTGATAATGGGAAAAAAGAGATGATTGTAAGAGCAATGGGGTAGATAAAATCAGCAGAACTTGATAACTTCTTGGACATAAAGACTAAGGGAGAGAAGGAAAAGTTCAAGGGAGATACATTAAAGGGATACATTAAAGAGGATGACAAGGTTACCAGGATGCATGACTGGGAGGTGATAGCAACAGAAATATAGAAGCGACAGGTTTTGGGGAGAAGATAATGAGTGCAGGTTGGGGCATATTGAATTCTCAGTGCCATCAATTCACGTACTTAGGGATTATTCAGTAAGCATTTGGAAAGATGGATATCAATCCCTGGGGAAATCTTGCCAGGGAAGGTAAAGATTTAGGGATCATGTGCATAAATATGATCATTTAAACATTTGGAAAGTTAATAAGTTCATTTAGGAAAAGAATAGGTCCCTATGACACAACCTCCTCCTCCTCCTCCTCCTCCTCCTACCTCCCCATCTCCATGTTGAAGAACAGTAGGAAGGGATACATGGGAATATTGTATCACAATATCAAGGAAAAAAATATCAAGAAAGAGAAGGGTGATAACAGTATCAAATCAGTTAGATCAGACAAGGATAATTAGAACAGAAAGCCATAGATTTAGTCTAAAATTAGAGGGCATTACTTTGAAGAGACACTGTTAGAAGAATAGCCAAAGATAGAAGCCAGATTGCCAAGGAATAAGTAATAGTTCTAGGACAGTGCTTCTAGACCTTACTTTGATGCTAGAGCTATTCAGCATCCATAACCAAATAGACACACATCAGTCCTCTTTAGTCCTCAATTCCTTATTACAAAAATGAGACATTACAGTCTGTTGGATAGAAGGTTAGCTGTATGGTCAGGGAGATTTAACATTAGCTGTGTGAGGATAGGTAATTCATCTAACTTCTCAGTGCCTATAGACAAATCTCAGTCACAGATGGGGCTCCATCAGGGCTCTAGCAACCCATCAAGAATACCCCATGCCAATGGAATCAGAAGTCCAAATCATCCATGCCTACTCCCCAAAACCAAAATATGAGGGGTTGTGGGGGTTTGATTGCTTCAATATTAAATAATTTATCTTTTTTTAAGAAGCAGGCGTATACCTAAAGATATATTACATGGCTAGTTTATCCTGTATATGATATTACCTTCATACATACATCTTTGAAATTCAAAGATGTATGTATGAAGGTAATATCATATACAGGATTTGCAACCAGAATATCTTTCCTCATTACCAGCTTCCTAAGTGATGACTAAAAAATTCCACATTTTACAAAAGAACTTAGATTATGCAAAGAAAATGTATTGAAATGTTCTTAGACAGCCAAGATTTTAGTGGATAATTTTGCTACCTGTTGTTCCTATTTTATTTATTATCACTGCTTCTAACTTACTATTTTTCACCACAAGACCTTTTTTAATTCCTTTTGATTGTGTTGCTGGTAAATTCTACATGTGACTGATCCTCCTACATGACTTGTGAAGCCTGTTTCTTCACTATATAGTGATATCTGGTAAACAGTGACAATGAAGAAAGTGTGTTCCCAGACTCAGTAGTTCTTATAGAATCTGCAGTTACAATTAATAATATAAATCTATCTAGCAATTACAAAGCAGCCTAAATGTCTCGAGTAGAATAACAGAACTTCAATCAGTTTAAAGAAGAAACTAACAATTTCAAAATGACATTTTTTTAAATTCAGATTTGGAATAGTCTGACAAAAAAGACAGACTGATGGTAACCTTGATATGATGATAAAATAGTTGAAGTTCATTAATTAAAATTAAAATATATCTGAAGTCTATCCCTTTGGGTCTTCTTATTTCTGAGATTATTACAAATATCTGACATATTAGTTACCATTGCTATAAATTTAGTTTTTTCTCTAAATGAATATATTTTAAATTGCCAAAAATAAATTACCCAAATGAATTTTATCATCTCAAAAATATCATCCTTCAATAGAGTAAATCTGATTTGCTAGATTTTCTGATTTTCTAGAGTACTTGTTTTTAATGAGGAATCAGTAAGACGGTATACATTGACAGGGTTGTTGAATTTATTAAACATATTTACCTATCATTCATTTTTTAGCATTTATATCCATTTATTGGTTATTCTTCAAGAGTTCATGCATGTAAAAAATTAGAGCCAGTGGTATCTAGGTATTTTTTGTGTGTGTATCCATGAAAGTCATTTCTATTCCTTAGATCTTTTAAAATGTGGTATTAGTCTTTATTTCAGCTGGGTAGTTTAAGAGAGAAACAAAATCAAAAAGAGTAATGGTTTAGAGAAAGCAAATTTCAACACAATAGTTGTCTTAAAAATGGAATAGGTTACAAGGGTTGCACCCCTATCACTAATCACAATCAAGTAGAGAGTTGAATGAACATTTATTGAGAATATTATAGAGAGGATTTATATATCAAATAGGGGACTAGAATAAATTATTGCTAAGTATGAGCTATTTATTTTAGTCAACATAATGTAGCAGATTTGGTACTAGGTTCAGTGTCAGGGAGATGGATTCAGATCTCATGAGTTGTGACACTAAGGTTAAATCCTTTGACCTCCTAGAGCCTCAGTTCATCTGTGAACTATGAATCATAACTATGGTACTTACCTCACAGAATTGTATAAGGTTCTAATGATTTCTAATGTGTATACAGTGCCAGTCACATAGAAGGCACATAATAAATGTTATTGACTGACAGTCCTTTGTAAATTTAAGAACCCTATAAAATGTTGATTATTAGTGTTCTATGAGTCAGGAGACAAGAGTTCTAATTCTCTTATTATTCCTACTTTCTATAGTATCCTTTCTGAAAACAAATATGTTAATTATGGAAGGTTGAAGGCATACCCATCTGAGATGAATAAAAATGTCTAGTTGACTTTAAAAGACTACCCCTCAATAATTTAATACATTCCCTGCTCTGATTCATTGAATAATAGATTTCCTGATTCCATAGCAATCTGCAGTAATCCTGAATAAGGTATATTTTATTTACAAAAATTTTTTTGTAACTGTTACATGTTGTCATCTTTGAGAATTGGAGCTGCTATTCACATCCTCAGTAACAATTTTTTTTGTCCCAAATAGTCATTGAATATCAGTATCCATTCCTTGGTGTTTTAATACCAACACATACATTCCTATAATAAACCATGCTACCAATCAATCTGTCTACCTTTTTGTGTCTGTGCCTGAGATGAAGCTTATCTAGCATATTTAGAGAGGATTTAGGATACCATTAGCACAAAACTATACTTCCTATAAATTTGAGAAGAAAAACAATATATAACTTTGTTATGGTTCGTTTTACATGAAGATTTTAAATTTATAATAAACAAGTTCAGAAATGTCTATCTGTCTCCAAATGATAGGAAAATGAACAGAATAAAAACCAAAACTTTTAAACCAGAAAATTAAGAGTTTTGGTGTACCTACTGAAAATACTACTCCCAAGAACAAGAAAGACTAAAGCAAACTGAAATGGAGCAGCAATAATTTTATTATACCAGTTCTGCAGATAAATCCTAATGAATATCTGAGTTCTACAGTAAAACTTGGTCCATCTGGAGAGTAATTTTAGGTCCTCTCTAAATATTCTAAATAATTTCCATATCTTAGACACAAAAAAATCTGTGATACAGGTTGATAGCACAGTTTATTTGAGGGAATGTATACGTTGAGGAAGGGGAGAGGAGTTAGAAATTATCCATGAGGATTTTGTATTACACAAATGTGTGACTGTTCATGTGTAACCTTATTCCTTAAGTGTGTATTTCCATTTGATACACAATTTCATGAGATTTTTCAAGATGGTGACTTTGGTTTGGACCAGTAGAAACAGATTTAAGATACTGTCTTCAGAGCAAGCTGAGACATTTTCCAGTAGAAGATCCTAACCAATTATCTTTGAAAATTACCCCTGATTTTTTTTCTGGTTTCTTCTAGTCATTACTCTGATCTTCTTCCAGAACAGTTTGAGCACTACCTGAATAGAATTCTTCCTCAGGTCATACATAGTTTCTTTTGAATTGAAGTAAGCCCTAAATAATCTCCAAAGCAAATCAGGCTTGAACCTGGAATAATCTGTTAATAATTATTTTTAGAGAGAAGTTTCAGGTTTATTTCAGATAATGAAGGAACTGTTTTATACATTTAGTTTTGGTCCAAAATAGCTCCTTTTTACTTGGAAAGTAAAGGAAAGTAACCAGGCTCACTTAACTAACACTAGAATATCATTAGGAAAGTAATCAGGCTCATTTAACTAACACTAGAATATCATTAGGAATGATTTCTCCAGATAAATTTCTAGTTATCTTTGACTCACTTATCTTTACTTTTCACATCAGATTCAGAATTTCTTTCCAAAAGAATATTCTTTCTAATTGGATATAAGAACAACATACTCGTGAATAAAACTATACTTCCTTAAAGTTAAAATTTAATTTAAAATTTTGACTGGCCCATGTTTTCTTATATAAGATATTATATTAGTTCTAATTAAGACTAAATTTTCATGCTGCTGCCACTTCTTTTATTGGACCTTCCCTGATCACTCTTGAAAAGCAAAGACTGATTTTTCATTTTGCTATGTCAAGCTCCCACTGGGCATGGTAGTCATATTTCTGGGACTTTGCCTTCCACTGCACATAACATAGATATTTGAAGAATGAAAGGATCACCCACTGGCACCTGTCTAAAATACTGTGGCCTAAAGCTAAAAGTGACAAAATAGGCTTTTTTCTTCATATTGCTGCTTACTTGAGCTTAACAATATAACATTACTGAGGCTTCTTTAAAAAAAAATTACAGAGAATATTCCAGAAAGTAGCTTAACCAGTGTTATATTTTATTACTTATGGACAGATTTATAAATTGATTTGCAGACTTTCCCACTAAAATTGAAAATCAGATCCCAAATGTGTCCCAAAAGTAATAATATCTCACATTTTTTCTAAGACTTCAGTATTATTAAGTACTTACCTATATGTTATATCATGGAACTTAATAAAGTAGAACTTTTAAAATAAGTGATTATCATCCCCATTTTACTTATGGGAAAGGCTGTGGCTCAGATTTTAAAAGATTTGTCCATCATTAGAATCTAGATCTCTTATATATAATTTCCTTTGATCTCCCCCTATAAACCATGAGTCTCACACTAACTAGTAAGCATAATTTTATTCTAGAATTTATACAAGTGAAAACATTTTTACCAAATTCATAGGTAATTCCACAAACTGATTACAGGAAAGAACAAAGGATATGGAATTTTAACATAGACACCAGAACCAATCTGATAGAGGGAACCATGATCTCCAGTTTCTGTCACTTAATTAGATGTTTGATTATGAACATATCTTTTAACTTTTTCCTCATCTTATAAACTAGGGATAGTATCTAGAGTCCTTATAGTCCTGGAAAGAATCAAATGAAATGTAATTGAAGTGCTTTGCAAATCTTAAAGGGCTACCAAAATATCAGGTCTTCTTCTATAAAGGATACTTGCCATACTCTGGCACAGTCTTTAATGACCCATGGCTGGTACAGGCTAAGATGCCCTGTTGGTATAGGCTAAGGTGCCCTGTTTTTCACTTCAGAAGTAATGTATGAATTTCAGTGTCCTGAAAGAATTGAAATGCTTTGCAATATAACATACTCATTGACAGACTACTAATTGAAGTAAATTGAAATTCAGCATCTAATTAGTCTCTATGGTGAATGATGGCAGAGTCCAAACCAAATCACCTGAAGATGTCATTTGTTCATTTATTAATTACATAGAACATATAATTAGCATTAATACAAGTTAGGCCTCATTTTGTACTAGGTGGAAACCACCTTTAAAATTCCATGTGAGAAGAGTTAATTAGTTATTATCAACACATCTTATTTTTCCCATAGTCTTAAGAAGACTACATTATGCAGATAGAGTGTGATTTTAAAGAACTTGGCAGCATACTAAAATTGCTTTGTTACAGTCTAATTTTATGTAAATTAAGATCTATCCCTACAGTATTATCATCCACAAGTATCTTTGTTCTTTCTACTAGATGCCAGCTCAAGACCTCCCCCATTTCTATTTCTTCTTCTTCCTGATTTTGCCAGCCCATTTTCTATCTCATAATTGATTGTTCTCCTTACCCTGAGAGAATTTCTCTTTATCAACACTTTCTTAGTAGGTGGGGACATCTTAGAAAAATTCTCCTGATTACATCTGTTGTTTAGTTAGTGTTAATTTATAATCTATTCAAATACAGTTCTACTATAACTAGTTTTCTCATCTTAAAAAAAAAGGAAGATAATTTCTACCCTATTGTATCAAATTGAGATAAGGGGATGCAAAATATCCTTTTAAAAATATCTTTGAGATTCAATTGAGTATAGAAATCTATCTTACCCTACAGGAAGGGAGGAGAAGAATGGGATGAGGGAAAGGAAGGATGAGTGATGGAAAGGACGGCAGATTGGGGGAAGGGATAGTCAGAAGCAAAACACTTTTGAGGAGGGACCAAATGAAAGAGAAAGAACAGAACAGATGGGGGTAGGGCAATAGGGTGGAGAGAAATATAGTTAGCAATAGCAACTGTAGGGGAAAATGCTGAAAAATTTGTATGACCTGATAGAGGAGTATCATTGGCACTACCAAGGGAATAATATGCACAGTGATGCCAACAGTCTAAGTGAAAAAGAAGTTGAAATCTCAGAAATGGAAGATCCTGAAGAGGAGATCATGAAATGTAACTTCTCCCACATAGTGCCAAAGTAGAGGACTTCCAAGATGCCATACCTTTGGTCAGAAAAGATTTTTGCATCACATGTGTTACTTAATTATTATCTTTATCCCAAGGGGGAATTCATTTCAAGGAAAAAGGTGGGAAATGACTAAAGTGAAAGAAACGATATAATTTGTTTATAAGGATATGCTTATTAACCATTTAATAAACAGGCATTTATTAAGGGACTACTACAAATCAGGCACAATGCTAGACAATAGAAATAAAAATATAAAGAATGAAAAATCCCTATTCACAAGAAAATTGCATTTTGATGAGTTAACATTAGATACACACACACACACATATATATATATATAAGAATATGAAGAATAAATACAAAATAGTTAAAAACAAGGGCATCTGGGAAGAAAGGCAGTAGCAGTGAGGGGTGTTGGGCAGGAATGTGAAAAAATATATTTGGAGGATGATGTTTGAGTTCTGTCTTGGAGAAAGTGAATGATTTTATGAACCAAAGGTAAGAATGAATTATATTCCATAAAGAAGTAGAGATGAAAATGAAGTATCATAAGAGAGGAACAAAGAGAAGGCTAGTTTGGCTAGGTTGTGGAGTAGGAGGGGATACAGGAGACTGGAAAGATGGGGGGCAGGCTGAGAAGAGCATTTAAAGTCAAACAAAGGAGTTTATATTTTATTCTAGAAGCAATAGAAACTGCTGAGATTGATTGAGCAGGGAAGACTCATTTAAGGAGACTCACTTTGACTGCTGAGTGGAAAAACAATTGTAGTGAGGTAGGAACACGATTAGGAAACTTGGAATTATGCAAATGAAAAATGATGAGGCCTTGAATTAAGGTGGTATGTGCATGAATAGGAAGAAAAGGGTCATATAAAAGAAATTGTAGTCCTAGGAACAGCAAAGTTTGACAACAGTGATAGAATATATGGAATGAGACAGCAAGGAGATGAGGTTAACACATGATAAGCATGAGAGAATGGTGGTGTTTTCTATAGAAGTACTGACATTTGAAAAAGTGGTGGATTTGTGGGGGGTGGAGAATAAGTTCTCTGAGAACATTGAATTTGAGATATCTTTTATACTTCCAGTTTAAAATATCTAATTAGCTGTGGATGATGTGGAACTGGATAGTAAAGGAGAGAGTGGGACAAGATATTTAGATGTGAAAGTCATCCGGATTGAGAAAATAATTGAAACTAAAAGAATTGATTAGATGAATAGAGAAGAGAAGAGGACCCAGGACAATCTTAGGGTTTTAGGGGGTCTGATATCAAAAATGGGCCAGCAAAGAAGACTAAGAGGAAGTAGTCAGATAGGAAGAGAATATAGAGAAAGTAATGTCACAAAAACCCAGAGAAGAGGGAGTATCCAAGAGGACAGGATGGTCAGGATTTTCAAATGCAGGAGAAAGGTCAGTTAAGTTGAGGAGTGAAAAAAAAAAGAACATGTGATATGGAAATTAAGAAATTGTTAGTAATTTTGAAGAGTGGTTTCAGTTGAGTGAGAGTTCAAGTAAGATTGCAAAGAGCTGAAGGAGAGGAGAGGAAGCTAACAGACTTAGCTTTTTCTAGGCATCCTGAGGAAGGGGGAGGCAAGATGTACTGAATGACATCTTGAGGAAAATAGAGTCTAGTGAAGTGCTTTTTTAAGGATGGAGCAGCAGGAGAAGAGAACAGGGAAAGATGCACTAGATTGGGAGAAATTAAATATTAATAAGGGATATAATCTACTGGAGAAGGACATGTATAAGGGTTTGCCTTGGCAAAAAGAGATTCCCTATTAGAGACTCACAGAAAATGAGAAAGGAGAAAAGAAAAGATGAGTCAAAGGATTTTGAGATAAAAGCAGAGGTGTCAAACTGGATTAAAATGTAATTGGGAAATGTTTAACAAAATAAATAAAAATAGAACATAACATAATGTTGATTTATTGTTCTCTAAGTCTCTATTGTAGTCTCCAGGGATCCATTTCTATTTGAGTTTTACACCACTGAATTGTTGAAGTATAGAGCTGCGTGTTGAATGCCTCAGTTTCACTATCAAGAAGTAAACTTTACAACTGAAACTGTTGGGGGAAGAAAGATGGGTAAGGGACACTTGAGGAAAAGAGAAAAGATGTACTATTGCTTCTGAAAGGAGTGAGTCAAGGAGTTAATTGGGGAGAAATGAATTTATAGTATGCCCAGTCAGCATGGTTTTATGACTTTCCCCAGCTATGTTCAACACATGAGTAGGGTGCAAAGAAAGATCACAATGGGAATAATCCAAGGTTTGAGTTTAAGAACAAGGCGGCAAGGGATTCAGGTTGATGACCATGTGGAATTGAATTGCTTAACTGTAGGGTGAAGATTGGGAAGGAAGGAAAGTAAAATCAGATTAGGGTAGTTGACCTGAGAAAATACTGAGGAATAGAAAAACTGACATTCACAGTGAGCTCAAAGAAAAGGTTTGGGTAGGAGGAATGGAATGAAAGGAAGTTAGGGTAAAATAAAGGAATGTTAGAGTTTTTATTAAGGTAATGGAACACTTGTGAGCAATGATGAATCTGGGATATGACTATTGCTGTATGGCTAAGGTGGGTTAAGGAATGGGCTGTAGAGTTTGAAATTGAGGGATTAAGAAGTTAGGAAATTTTGAAGGAACATCAATATGGATTTTGAAGAATGTGTAAGAATAGCTGTAGGGAAGAGGGAACAATCAAGCAATGATCTCTTTAAGAAAGGAGAGGGAAATGACCTGGGGCCAGTAGATAACATACAGCATGATTTTTAATAAGGTAGAAAATTTTGATACTGTGAATTGCACAGGAGAGGTTACTAAGTAATGGTAGAAGAGTCTAGAAATGATAGTGAAGAGCAAGGAGTATTTCAGCTCCTATGCTCAGGCCAAGAATGGGAGTGAAAAAATAGCCAGAGGGTGGCTAGGTGGTGCAGTGGATAGAGCACCATCCTTGGAGTCAGGAGTACCTGGGTTCAAATCTGGCCTCAGATACTTAATAATTACCTAGCTGTGTGGCCTTGGGCAAGCCACTTAACCCCATTTGCCTTGCAAAAACCAAAAAAAAAAAAAAAGAATAGCCAGTACAAAAGACTGATTTCTGGACTGAGTCTGGTGAAAAAAAAAATTGTATGAACCTTAGAACTTGTAATCAAATCAACAGGGCATATAAATCGCACAATAATAGAATGCTAGGACTGGGAGTCAGGAAGACCACCTGAAACTTACTAACTGTGGGACCCTGGACAAATCACTTAACCCGTTTGGTTCAGTTTGCTCATCTGTAAATTGAAATGGAGAAGGAAATGTTAAACCACTCTAATATCTTTGCCAAAAAATTCCAAGTACGGTCATGAAGAGTCAGATACAACTGAAAAACAACAAAAATCAAATCAGCAAATTAATTAGAACAGTTCATGTAAATAACTTAGTTAGGTGGGAATAGACTCTTCTTGTAAAGAGTATATGTTAAAAAGGGAGCCTGCCTTGAAAATCATCATTGAACATGGTAATATTGAATTTAGAGTGTGTTTTGGATATGTGTATAGGAAATGAAAATTTGCATCTATGAAGTTAATTCTGAAGATGGGTAATTTAAATCTGATCTACTATTACAAAATTGTCAGAAATTTTTTATTTAATTTAAGTGATTTATTCTGTTACTTTTTAAGTTCTGAACTGTCTCCCTTTCTCCCCCTTTCTCCATCTGGCAAGAAAAGGTCATCATTTAACATAGATTTTTAAATCTATGTGAAATGATGCTACACTTCTATTTATCAGTTCATTTTCTGGAGGTAGATGGCATCTCCCTTTCATAGTTGATTGGAGTATTACTAGATCTCAGAATAATTCAGTTATCATAATTATTTTTTGAACAGTATTGCTATTAATGTATTCAACATTTTATTGGTTCTGCTCATTTCACTCTTCATTATTCAATATAGTTTTTTTCATGCTTTTCTAAAATCAGCCTACTCATCATTTCTTATAGCACAGCCATTCTCCAATTGATGGGCATTCCCTCAGTTTCTGGTTCTTTACTATCACAGAAAGAGCTGCTTTAAATATTTTATAATAAATAGGTTCTTTTCTTTTCTCCTTGATTACTTTTGGGAAATATACCTAATAGTGGTATTTCTGGGTCAAATGATTTAATTCTCTGGCATAATTCCAGATGGCTCTCCAAAATAGAGAGCTCAATTCATAGTTCCACCAACAGTGTGTTAGTGTCCCAATTTTTCCACCTCCCCTCCAACATTTTTCATTTTCTCCTTCTATCATTTTAACCAATCTAATAAGATCTGATAAGATGATATCTCAAAAGTTATTTTAATTTGTATTTCCCCAATCAATAATGATTTGGTTTTCATATGACTATATATAGCTTTGATTTTTGTCATTGAAAACATGTCTGTTCATATCCTTTGACCATTTATCAATTGGGGTCATTATTATAAATTTGGCAAAGTTTTCTATATAGTTGAGATGAAATCTTTATTTGAGAAAATTCTATAAAATTTTTTCCTAGTTTTCTCTTTCCTTCTAATTTTGGTTACATTGATTTTATATACACAAAAACTTTTTAATGAAATGAATACTTCCAATTAATATCTCACAATGCTCCCTATCCCTTGTTTACTCTTAAATTCTTCTATTCAGAAGTCTGATAGGTATCACACATTCCATGTCTTCTAGATATCTAACATGTATTTTTAAGTATACCTCCCATCAAACTAACCTGTAAAAAAGTATAATTTCCCATATTATATGTATATATAATGTGGATTTGTATAAATGTGTGTGTGTGTATAAAAATCTTGAAAAAGCGATGGTATCTAAAAGGGTACCAGGAAAAGGTAAGAGAAATAGCATTTCATTTTAGCTTTCTCTAAATTCTTGTTATTTAAATTCTTTGGTTTAGAGCAGGGATTCTTAACCTTTTTTGTGTATGTCTTGTCTGATGTTCCCCTCTCAAAATAATGTTTTTTAATGCATCAAACAATTCATAAGATTACCAAGAACAATATTTATAATTAAAATTATACTTGTATATATAATCAAAAAATTTTTAAAAGCAAGACCTCTTTTTGAAACTGCTGGAGAAGGTTTTACTTAACCTAACTACATTTATGAAGAAATAATTCTTCCTAAACTGAATTCTCAGTAGTTGAAATCCACAGGGACCGTGAATACCATCTCAGGTAAAGATTCTATCTTTATTAGGACTGATATTCAGATGTTAGAAGCTAGCTAAATAAAGCTGTGTTATCACTTTTAGAATAATCTCTAGCATTGTATGTGCTCAATTGAGATACATTATTGTCGCTTTTAACCCTTTACAACTTTGGCAACTGGTTGTGTTTTATGTTACAAAACTGTGTTAATTGGTAATTCACTTAATGGGCTAACTTTATATTTGAGGATTTGAATTTATTTACATTTAAAAGTAATATTTATTTTATTTTATTTTCAGGGTCCTAATTCAGTCATGATTGTCCTGGTCATGCTGTTGAATATTGGGTTAGCCATTCTTTTTGTTCACTTTCTAACTTGATTGGAATTAGGAAAGGTAAGACTAGTATCATTTTCATGTAAACTCACAAGACATAATAGTTTCAATTCCCTTATTCAAATTTATAATCACTTTTTTTTTGTTTTTGTTTTGTTTTTGTTTTTGTTTTTTAATATCTCTGTAATGTCCTTTATTTTCATTTTGGCTATGCCTGAATGTGATTCAACGTAGTTCCTTACTGATATCACTGTTTTGACCCTTCAGTGAAGTCATGACAACTAGTGGAATTAGCCCACAGTTCTCTGCAATAGTGTCATCAGCCTTTTAAATGGCAACACACCAGTCATGCTCAGACACAGGGAAGGAGGCTTGGAATTAGGATGGGATCGCAAGAGACATATCTGAGACTTGGAAAATTCAGCCAGAGGACCTGTTCAGTTCCCTTGGGGATGGTTTGTGGCTTTGGGGTCCTCTGAAAGCTGAAGCAAGCAGCTATGTTGGAGAGCAAAACTTAATAATTTTTTGTTTATTTAAAAAGCAAAAGCCAAACAAAACACAAAATCTGCTGCTGCAGCCCCCAACCGGTGAAGTGCATTGGCTACTCCATCTGTCCTAGCAGAGTATGACTAAACTGGAAATGTATGGAGCTGCACTTTTTGTTGATGGAAGCTAACAGCTGCCTTACTGTTTTACCATCTGACATTTTTAGTAGGGAGCTGGGGAAACGACTGCCAGAGGAATGCGGTCAGAGGATACTGTTGCTGTGGAAGTGACTCCAACATTCACTCCTTTCTCATTAGAAGAAATAGTTAGCAGCATCACTCACCAGTCTTATGCCATTACCTGCTGCTTTTAACTTCTGTGGTGTTCTGGGAGATTACATTTTCTTTTGCTTGTGCATGACTGTTCATTTTGCTATTGATTTAAATTTGATGTATAGCCATGATAATAAATGGTATGAAGTCCTGGCTAGTGAAAATGTAATTGTTGCATCTTGAGGTAAATGCAAAACAGAAATCTAGTATACATGTGTATTTTGATAGGAAGGTCGAGCTCTTCATGACATTTGTTTTCCTAAACTGGTAAAACTCTGTTTCTCTTTCATGTTGATTGGGCAGAGTCTGGAGGCACTATGATGTATCCTGAGCAGTCACTAAAGTTGACCTGCTTATGTTAGTATCACACTGAATAAATTATGAAACATGGAGGCTCTTTGGGGTATTATTCACAAATGGGAAGCTAGACTACAAAAGGATTCTGAGAAGTAGAATCAAGGCTTTGCATGGTTTGGGGATTTGTTTTTTCTTTTTTTTTTTAAATGCCTTCTTGTTGATAGTAATAAGTGTTCAAAGGATTCAGTTTCATCACTGACATACCCTATAAGTGAATGATCTTGCTAGAGGCCAGTTCCAATGAAAATGAGGCTAAGACAATAATAATAATAACTAATATTGGGGGATGGGGGAATAGATTAATTTTGTGTTGAATACATTCAGGTAGAGCATACAAAGTTTTTAAAATCACTGCTTATCAAATTTATGCCTTTTGTGTTTTTTAAAGACCATATGTAATTTTGTTTCAAGTTTAAAAACCTTAGAAATTTTCATTTGGGGTATTTGTTTTTGCAGTATTTATTATTACATGAGTTACATTTATTTTGTGATGTTAATCTGTAATTACTATATTCTTTATTACTTAAAAGCATGCATATTTACTTGCAGAAACTGTATGTAGGATGCTTGTCCTCAAAGTAAACATTTTTGTTATTTAAAAAATAAATTGGAGGAAGGAAGAGACTTCTTTGTCTCTTTATTTCAATATTTAATCCTTTGCAGTTTGGGAAATTTTTTTGTAAACCCTTATTTTGTGCACAATATATAACCAGAATTATTTCCAACTTGTATGCTGTCTTTTCAGGGCAGCACTTACAGTAACATAGGTGAGGACTTAATGCTTTGTCTCCTGAGCCAGCTAACTGCAGGGTAGTAACCCAGTGGTATTTTTTGCAGAAGTACAGTATGTTGAGAATCCTGTGTGTGACCAGTATGGAATCAAGAAGAAAGCAGAAAGAGAGCAAATGAAAATTGCAACATGTGTATTTATTTTTTTAGAAAATCCTAATTTTACTTTGATATTTAGGAAGCAAGATTTTTAAATATAAAATGTTTGTCTCTATATAAAACTTGGTACTTGAGGTCACTGCTCCTTCTTGTCCTACTCCATGTCTCCTTACTGGGAAAGCTGATTTTTTAACTGAAATATTTAATTCTTATTAAATGTTTATTTAAAGTACTTAATGCTTTGGAAATAATGAGTAATAGATAACTTCAGAAAATGTTTATAAAGTAAGCATGGTGGTTCCATTTATAAATATATGTATGATTTCTAAGCTTTTTTAAAAACAAAGCTCAAACAGAAATTGTTGGTATTTTTCTAAAATGTGCACAAGCTGTATTTTACATGAAAGGCTATTTATAATGGGTTGTTATACTGTACACTACATTTTGGACAGCACATGAAGTCTGCCAATGTACTTACTTAATATGTCACTTTGTTTATTTAAAGTTTCTTGCTGTGAAAGAACTCTTTACCTATGAGTTCCTTTATTTATAGTCCTTGACCCCAAAATGTATAATGTACAGTTTTCACAACTGTATTTGCTCTAATAAAAAAGTTGGTTATTAATAAAGTTGTAGGTGGTTTTCCTTTGTGTTTAAATTAGTCTTGTACAGTGTGTACTTTTTTGTTATTGACATTGCCAGTGGAAGTTTAACAGTAGAATTTAAAATGGATCAAAGCAGGACAATGTCAGAAGTTTCCCATAAAATTATTTATTTCCTTATTTCTGCCACCTTCTCCCTTTTAAAAAACACAATCACTTTTAAATGTTAAATATAACATTTCATTTAACACTTTCAAAAATTGGATTACTGCCTCATCAAGGGAATTTACTTTTACATTTAAAGCAACTCTCTAAGTTAATATAAACTTCTCTCCTACATAATAATCTTTCAGTTAATTAAAATTGATTCAGCTATTTTGCTCCTTTTCTTAATGCCCAGAATAAATTAGTATGTTACCATAGTCTCCTAGTGCCTAAGCTGATAAGTGGCAATTTAGAAACCCTTGGAAGCCCAATTAACTCTCAGGTTACTGAATCTCCTTGAGTTTTAAGCTCCCTTTTGAGCCCAGAATGTTGCTGTTGGTTTAAGATTAACCAGACATGTAAGCATACTAGGCAGCAAAAGGTCTCTTTGCCACCAAATAGCTCCTATTTTACAGTTTCCATCCTTTAGTTATCTCTTTGTGTGAAAGGATAGAAGGTCCCTAATTAAGTGATTGAGTCATTATCACAATGAAGTGAAGTAATTGATCATCTCGAGATTTTTAGCAAGTTAATTAATTTTTAAAAACAACTCAGAGGTTTAACTTTTCACAGGAGACAAAGACCCATATTATGGAAGGGCAAACTGCTTATAAATATGATACTATTGTGTAGGAAGGGGTTCAAAGAAACTGTGGGCAACCTAAAGACTATGCCAAAGAATAAAGAGAATAGGTCATAATTTGACACCCCCCCCCCCCAACTGAGCCAGGTACCATGAATATCCAACCAGACATTGTTTTGGGGCTCTGGAAGATGTGTGATGCAAATTGGACTAAAGACTTGCCCATGACCACATAGCTAGTTAAATGACCCAGGTAGGGTTTGAGCTTAGAAACTAGCTGGGTGGTGCAACAGATAGATTGCTGGACCTGGAGCTGGGAAGATCTAAATTCAAATACTGACTCAGATACTTACCAGCTCTGTGACCCTGGGAAAATTGCTTAATTTCTATTTACCTCAGTTTCATTATCTGTAAAACGGGAGTAAAAATAGCAACCACCTCCCAGGATTGTTGTAAGGATCAAATGAGAGGTAACATTTGTAAAGTGCTTTGCAAAATTTGAAACACTTTTTAAGTGCTAGCAATTGTTATTACCTTTAAGTCCACTACTTTAACCACTCCACTGCACTGTTACATGGGTTAAATAAAGTACTCCTACTATTTTTCTGGCATAGGCTTCCTTATGCTAAAAATCTACTCATTACTACTTCTCCTCTCATACCTCAGTTCTCATCCCAGGAACACAATGAGGAAGAATAGTTCTCCTTCTCTTACTATAATGAGGTGAGTTCTAATATCGAGCAATTCACCATGAATTCCAAAATTGTCTATTCCCAGACCAGAACCAGCAATATGATTGCAACTTCCAGTTAGTGTAATATGTGAAAAGCACTCTGAACTTGAAATGGAAGGTCTACATTACAGTCCAAGTCTATCTGTGGGTGAGGTACTCTATCCCCAAGCTTTTAAAATCAATTATACTTCAAAAATGTCAAATTGAATTAATAATCCATCCCAATGGTTATACAAGAAGGAATATATGGAGGCTTTATCACCACAGTATCACTTTTTTTAATATTCTCATCCCTGTCCTGTGCTAAAAAATATAATGGATTGGGAAAGAGGAGAGCAGAGTGAATGGGGAGAATGTGATATGAAGAAAAGAGTTTCAATAAAAATAATTTTTAAAGATAAATTATTATCATTATTGGACCCCTCCATTGAACCAGATTACAGCCTGCCTTGTGATTATTTTTTTAATTTTTAAAAATTTCTATATGTACAATACATATATATTCATACATATACATATATACTATCTATAGGATATTATATATAGCATATAGACATATAGCATAGTATAATATATATTATATGAACAGAGAGAAAAAAAGTGTTTATGTATTAAAAAAAAAAACCCACTGTCCAAACATCTTGTAAAGAGATCCCCACCCTTAACTAAGAGTCTGGTTCACAGACACCAAGTTTTCCCAAGAGGATAGGAACTGTCAGTACTTGAACTTCCCTGTAATTTATTGCCTTCAAGAACCCAGAGACAGTTCTATGTCATAATGAAGCGCAGAATTTTAGTAGAGCTTTGCTGCAGAGTAGTTTACCAAAAAAACATAAAGCAAAGCACAAAGAATTTTCATTCAAAGTTCCTTAGAGCCCATCAAAAGGTACATGTCCTCACTGATGCATGTCATAATTGAGTCAGAAATATTCAGGAGGGGGCAGCTAGGTGGTACAGTGGTACACTGGCCCTGGAATCAGAAGGACCCGAGTTCAAATTCAGCCTCAGATATGTAATAATTGCCTAGCTGTGTGACCTTGGGCAAGTAACTCTTAACCCCATTGGCTTAAATAAATAAAAAAAATTTTTAAAGACATATTCAGGAATCTTGACCATTATAAATACTACCTGTAAACATTAAGGTCTATTATCAAAATGCATGATAGAAAGAGACAATTAGGGAATGTAAGAAATGTATCTGACAGATCCACCACAGTGTTTGTAACCTTAGCAACAAGAACTGGATTACCAGTAAGTGTACAACTTAGAAAGATAATCACAAGAGTAGAGAAAAATGAATTAATGGGCTTAGTCATTGTTCTTAAAAAGAGGGATTATCAAACAGATAAATGACTCTGACTTTAGATAAATGAAAATATATCTAATGAGAAAATGAAGGCACACCAGGCCCAAAGATCTTCCAAGAACTGAGGATAGTCCCACTAATGATGGCTAGAAGATTATGGTTGATGCAGGAATGATGAGAAATATAGTTTCCTGAGATGCCATAGAAACAGCTGAATGGATCTTTTCAAATTCTACAACATCCTAAATTCGTGGAATTTTTCTTAACAAATTTGTAGAAATTTTCTAAACTGTATACTTCATTAGCTATTTTAAGGGGTATGTGTTATAATAAAAAATATAAAATTATTTTAAAATTAAAAATAATAATATTTATTGCATTAAGGTTTACCAAATGTTTTCCATACATTGTTTTGCTTCATTCTCACAACTATATGAAGTGCTATGACTCTCCCCTCTTTTACAGAGGAGGACACTGGGGCTGAGGGAAGAGAAAATGGCATGCCAAGTTCAAAAAGTTGGTAACTATCCTAGGTAGAATTTCAGTCTTCCTGAGTCCCAGTTCATCTACTGTTTCTGTTGTATCTGTTATGCCATAATAATTAGAGAGAATGGGAAGCCATAGACCCTAAATACCCTCTTCTCTCCCCCTGTTTTCCCCATAGTAAACATAGAAACTCAAGTCACAGAAAACCTACATTTACCAAACTTTGTTCCTTTTTTCATCACTCTACCCCCATCCCCATCAGAATAGCCTATTTATCAAGCAAGTCATCAGCCAAAGAAGCAGCATTCTGTATAGGATAAAAAGCTGGCCTTGGAATCAGCAAAACCTAGAATCTAATCCCTATAACACTGGCTTTGTGATCTCCAAACAATCTAACCTTTCCGTGCCCAGCCAACTCTCTGTGACCATAGGTTGCAGAGCTGATATCCTCCAGCTACATGGGTAGAGAGAGCTTCCTCATCTGGAGTTCCCCACCAATGAAATCACAGTTCTGAAAAAAAAAATCAGCAAGAAAAATATTAAGACATGTACCCAGATTTAGAGATTGAATCATTGTGACTGCCGTAAATTAGGTGAGCTAAAAATGAATGTTGCCTCCCAGGTAGCTATGCGACAGCCATGTGAAGGAAGACAAGATTCTGTGATGTTATTGGACCCAAGTTATTCCCTAACTTAAGATAGCTTGTCTAACAGACCTTTCCTCTCAAGTTTGACCATGTTCTTCTTTAAGTATGCACCCTTTAATAATGCTCTTATTTTTATCAGCCTGTTCTCAAATTCCCACATTTGCAAGCCTACACAGAACTCCCTCTGTCCATCTGTGTAGGCTGCTAGTGTGTGCAGTGTTTTCTTCTAGTTAACAGCTGAAGAACCATAGAAAATATAGAGGGACGTGCTATCAGTCTGCATGTATAGCTTTCATCCTATCCTACCTAATTCCCTCTGAGACCAAGGACTGAAGGAAGCTTTGTTATGAGGAAAGGCTTAATGATTGGCAGGAAGTAAGGGGGCTTTTAGGAAAACATCCTGCATTAGCTCCTTACTTGTACCATGGAACAGATGAAGGAAATTAACTGTCTGAGGAGGCTTTGGTAAGCACTTCATTTGACTTAGAAGTTCAGATCACTAACATTTTAACATTTAAGGCATATATCAGAAATTATAGAAAAATGCTTTTCAAAATTTCCCTGCAAGTTATTATCATGAAGCATCATTTGAGGGCAAGACTAAATTAGGTCACTCCTCATTTACCTTTTAAGAACTAAAGTACTGATGTCTCCCCAAAATATCTATGTGAAGAAACATCTAGGTTACTAGGAAGTGGTCCAGATTGGACAAATGTTGGTCAACCTAAATCACTCATATAGTTACATAGGTCACTTGAGAAGGGGAAAGTCTGAGAATTGCTAAGGGAGCTAGCACAGATTTGTAAGGTTCTTTTGGTCTGGACTGTGACCTTGTCTTCCTGACATCTGTTCATCATACAACAATACCTCTTAAAGCATTCTTATCTTCTATTCTTTAAAGAAGATCTCTCTACTTAGGCAAACTGTTAATTTTGTTAATTACTATGTATAGCTCTATATCCAAATTAAACTTTATGAAAAGAAATAAGATTACATTTCTTTAAAAAAATTCCTTAACTGTCATTTCCCTATAAAAGCCATCTTCCTGGCTATTCTGACAGTATAATGTTTGACTATAGGGGCATTTTCCATTTATATCAGAGTCTCTCCTTGGATAAAAGGGACTTAACAGGTTTCTTGAAGTTTGTTAACCCACAGTTTTCTCATCTTTAAAGGGGAAAGTATTTTACTTGATTCCCTTTTTTAAGATTTTAAATATTTTATTGATATCTTGTGTTTTTACATCATCTTTATTTCCAAATATATCCCATCCTCTCCCCCAGAGAGCTGTCTCTTGTAGTAAAGAATAACAAAATAAAATAAAACAGTTCAGCAAAACTAAACAACACAGCAACTATTGGATTCAATATTTACTGTTCCACACCCATATTCCCTACCAGTTCTCCATTCACCAGCTCTTCAAAGAAATTTGGGAGATATATTTACTCATACTTTCTTTGGGGTCAGACTTGATTATTATAATGGGGTTTTTTTGGAAGGTTTTTAGCCTTTCCATTTACATGGTCATGAAACTAAGTGTTCTGTAAAGATCCCTTCTAGTACTACATAAGAGACATTGAGGTATAGTGAATAGTACTAGACCTGAAGTCAGGGAAACCTATCACTGACTGCAATAGTGTGACCATGAATGGGTCAATCATGTAATCACTCTGTACCTCAGTTTCTTCATCTGAAAAAATAGGGCTTAAAAATACCTGCAAGTATTTTGCTCACTTAGTTATTATGAAACTTCAATGAGATAATGTGTATGGGGTGAGTTTATATACATATATGTATGGTTATATATGTATATTTTCATATATATATCAGTAGTAATTAGTCAATGGGATGACTGCAGTACAAAAAATGGGAACAGTCAGTCAGTTGATAAGCATTTATTAAATTCCTACTATGATTCGGGTACTATGCTAAGCTCTGGATACAAAAAAGGGGCAAAAGAGAGTCCAAGCCCTCAATCTAATGGGAGACAACAGTAAACAAATACGTACAAATAAATTCTATACAGGATAAATAGAAAACAGTCAACAGAAGGAAGACACTAAAATTAAAAAGGGCTGGGAAAAGCTTGTAGAATATGAGATTTTATTTGGTACTTGAAGAAACCATGGAAATAAAGGAAGCCATGTCAGGAAGGGCTTCCTAAAAGGTTTTAAGGAAAATTGAAGGATAGCTTGCCAGACGGAGACCTAGGGAAAGGGCCAGGGGTCAATTGCTCATCCTCTCTTCATTCTCAGCTCATTCCTCTTCCTGTTTTAGGGGGCACAGGATTTCTTTTGTGTTCCTTCTTGGTTTGTTTCCTGTGCATTTGGAGCAGGAGCCCTTCAGTGGACCTCACAGACCAAGACTGATCTCTCAACAAAAGTTTAATTTTAAATTCTAGAATGAGGGAAACAGAAACAAGACAGTACCAATGGTACCCTGCCCAGTCAATCTTATGTTTGGGGAATTTTTTCTGCTTTTCCTTACTCAGGATGGAATTTACTGACTCCCCAAAGCTATGGTGGAGTGGATTTCTGTATTCCATTTTTCCTGCCCCCAACCCTTGACTAAGTTGCAGACTTTTTTTTCCTTTGGCTTTACCCCAAATAAAGGTTGGAATTCTCTCAAAACACCATTAGTAAAATGACACCTAGAGAAGTCAGAACTGTTGCATTATAGAGCACATGAAACTTAGCCTAAACTAGTCAAGTAATGCAGCAGAAAGAACAGAAGCTAGATGTGGGGTCAGGTAGACCCAAGTTTCTATCCTGCCTCAGCCACTTATAGCTGCATCACCTTGGGCAGGCTCCTTTATCTTTATGTCTCTCATTCCTCATCTTGAAAATGAGAAGTTTGGATTTAGTGGCCCCTAAGCTCCCTTGGACCTCCAAACCTATCATCCCTGTGCCATTGCTAATCATCCCTGTAGAGACAATGAGACTGTTAACTTGGTATAATTTTTGACTCACTTAAATCCAATTCATTGGCAACTCAACATAGCATCCTGTAGATATCACTGGCCCTCTCCAACAAAGATGGACAAACAGTAACAAACAGTGACTAACAAATACTATTCCACTTGCCAGCATTTGGCCCAGTTGCTACATGGACTTTCTGTCTTTCCATGTGAGAAACTCAGCATCTAAGATTTGGAATTAACCTCAGAGGCCATAGAGTACAATCCTTCCCCTCTCCAACTTCCCAGATAAGTGCCCAATCAATATTTTCATGAAAACTTCAAGTAGGAAAGAACTCACTACCTCCTGAGGCTGGAGGAAGACGACCTGATCCATTTTTTAATAGCTTTGATGGTTAAGAAGAATTTCTTATACATAGCCTATCTAAGTCTGCTCTCTGCCACTTCTACTCATTCCCCCTAAATCTGTCAAGATTCAAAAAGAACCAGTCAGACCCTATTATACCCAACTTAAAGCACTTTATGGAACCACAAGTGTAAATAAAAAGAAAGAAGTGGGAGAACTGCACCAGTAGCCATTATTTTTTTTTCCTATTACTCTTACGCAGCTAGTTGGCAGAGTGAGTTAGAATGCTAGTCCTGGAAGATTCATCTTCCTAAACTCAAACCTTACACTTATTAGCTGTGTGACCTTGTGCAAGTCATTTGACCCTGTTTTTCTAAGTTCCTCAACTATAAAATGAACTGGAAAAATTGCAGACCACTTCAGTGTCTTTGCCAGTTGCCCAAAAAACCCCCAAATGGGATGAATGAATGAACGACATGAATGACCAAACAGAAAACATATCATTTTATCCAGACAGTAGGAAACTTGACAAGTATAAAATTTGATTATGGTAACTTAGAAACATTTTTGTACCCAAAAGGCCTAAACTGGGAATTGAAAGGTCTAGGTTTAGTTCCAATTTTGTCACTAAGACAATTTATTAATTTTAACATATTTTACATGAGCCTTTCTTCATTTGTAAAACAAACAAATATGCTGGCATTTATTGTTTCACAAGGATGTTGCCAAGATAGAGTGGGAAGGTAGAATGTTACCATGGCAATGATACTAGCTCTATAGTCAAAGGACCTGAACTCAAACTCCGCTTGAGACTTCCAAACTCTGTGACTTTTGGCAAGTCCTTTTAGGCCTCAGTTTCCTCATTGTAAAATTGAGATAGATGGTCTCTAAAATCCCTTCCAACTCTAGATCTTATAAGATTGGTTATAACCCACAAGAAAGATAGCTCTCATCATCTCCTTCCTCAGGAAGCTTCTGGACAACAAAACCCTGCGTGTGTTTGCCATAATCTGCTCCTAGGACATTGCACTGCTATCAAGGAATACACCAAATTCTGCTCATGTCTGATGCAAGGTGGGCTTCCAGATATTTCTTAGGATACAGAAACAACTTCCAGGCAGTTAAAGGCCTTGCTGAATCTAATTGAGGCAACCTTGACCCTTCTAATTACTTGCCTTCATCATCAGACTTCACTGATAACTCTACCAGAATTCATTCTCCAATAGTTAGCATACCCCCCCCAACTTCCTACATCTCCACTCTCCTTTACTTTACCCATTTCTGTAATGTTGAATACCCAAATGTCCAAGAACTCAATTACCACCAAAGAACTTAATTCCTCACTTCCAACCATCTAAACCTTTCTCTAATGCCTCATTCTAGATCATCCCATTCCTTCCCTGGTACCCTTCAAAACTTAAGCTCCTTAATTAACAAACTTCTTTTCATATTATATCACTTCCTTTCTGATTCCTTCCATCTCCTGGCACTCACTAAAATCAAGTCTATCCAGCTAATACTGCATCTCTGGACATTCTTTCCAGAAATAGCTACAGTTTCTCTCATTACCCTCCTACTCACCGGTCAGAACAGTCCTTGCTCCCCATTGCCACTTCCCGACTTTTTCTTTATTCCTGTTTTGTTTTAGAACACTACCTCCTTTAATTCATTTTATCCTCTAACCTCTTTCTCTTATCCTCTCCATTTCCTACTTACCTATTGAGTACAATATATGACTATACTCATCTCACACTCACATATGTGTGTGTGTGTGTGTGTATATGCCTTCCTTTTTAAATCAATTGTAATAAGAGATACAAGTGTTGCCCACCACCCAAACTTCATTTTCCCCCCTCCACTATAAAAGCTTTAGCTTTTTTTGGTGAGACAGTCTCCCCAATTCTTCCTCGCCCTTCTCTGTTATTTCAATACATTCCACTTCTTACCTCTTCATTTTTTTAAACCAACATAATTGACTCATAACCATGTTCTCTTGTATATGTAGACTCCTAACTGCCCTAATAATGATAAAGTTCTTAGAAGTTACATGTATGATTTTCACATATGGTTATATAAATAGTATAATCTATTGTGATTTCTCTTTTCTGTTTAACTTTTTATGCTTCTCTTGAGTCTTGGGTTTGAATATCCAATTTTCTACTCAATATTTTAATGTCCTAATATTTCATTATATGTCCAATTTTCCCCTGAAGGATTAGACTCAGTTTTACTAGGCAAGTTATTCTTGGTTGTAATCCTAGCTCCTTTTGCCTCTGGAATATCATATTCCAAGCCTTCTGCTCCTTAAATATGAAAGCTGTTAAATCTTATGTGATTGCATCTCCACAATATTTGAATGTTGTGGAATTTTGAAAGTTTTTTCTAACTGCAGTATTTTCTCCTAATTTGAGAGCTCTGGAATTTGGATAAACTATTCCTGGTCATTTTAATTTTGGAATCTTTTCCAGGAGGTGATTAGTGGATTCTTTCAATTTCTATTTTACCCTGGATCTAAGATCCTGGGACAGTTTTTCTTTATAATTTCTTGAAATATGATGTCTAGGCTCTTTTTTTGACCATCGCTTTCAGGCAATCCAATAATTCTTAAATTATCTCTTCTTGATCTGTTTTCCAAATCAGTTGTTTTTTCTGGTGAGATATTTTGCATTTTCTTCTTTTTTTTCTTCTTTTATTTTTGTTTGATTGTTTTTGACATCTTGAGGAGTCATTAGCTTCTACTTGCCCAACTCTACTTTTTTTTTTAATTTATGGCAATGGGATTAAGTGACTTGCCTAAGGTCATACAGCTAGGCAATTATTAAGTGTCCAAGGCTGAATTTGAACTCAGGTCCTCCTGACTCCAGGGTCCATGCTCTATCCACTGTGCCACCTAGCTGCCCCCTGCCCAACTCTATTTTAAGAAATTATTTTCTTTGGTGATCTTTTGTACTTCATTTTCCATTTAGCCAATTCTGCTTTTTAAGGAGTTATTTTCTTCAATGAATTTTTATTATTAGAGAAATTCTGGTTTTGTTTCTTTTGTTGCTGGTTCTTGGTTTTTGCATGGCAATAGGGTTAAGTGACTTGCTCAAAGTCACACAGCTAAGTAAACATTAAATATCTGAGACAGGTTTTGAACTCAGGTCCCGCTGACTGCAGGGTCAGTGCTCTATCCACTGTACCACCTAACTGCCCAGTAAATTCTGTTTTTTAAGGTGTTAATTTCTTTAGGGGGGTTTTTTGTGCTTTTATCAAAATGTTAATTCTCTTTTCATAATTTTCTTTCATCACTCTTATTTCTTTTCTTATTTTCCCCCAATATAAATAGAAAAAGCAAAAATGAAACAATTCCTGCTCCTAAGAAAGTTGCTATATATATTGATATAATATAAGAAAAGAGAGAGCAATTTAATGGGGAAAAGGGAATCAGGGAAGGCTTCAGGAAGGAGGTAGTACCTGAACTGATCCTCCAAGGAAGATAAGGATTCTGAGAGGTGGAGATAAGGAGCGAATGCATTGTGCAGAAGAGCTGTGCAAATTCATTGAAGTTGGAAATGAAATGCTAAATCTGAAGAACATGGAGAGTACGTGAAGGTGAGTTGTAAGATAAAGCTCAAGAGTAAAAGTTGTGTGATCCTGGCCAAGTCACTTAACCCTGATTACCTCCAAAAAAAAAAACGTAAGACTCAAAAGGAAAGTTGGAAGCAAATTGTGGAGATGTTTTGTGGTATGTTTTCTAAGAGGCAACAGGGGACACACTGGAAGTTTTTGAACAGGACAATAATCAAGCCTACATATGAAGAACCATAGATCCATTGGAATCAAGAGACTAGTTTAGATTCTTTTTTTTTTTATTAGGTTTTTGCAAGGCAAACGGGGTTAAGTGGCTTGCCCAAGGCCACACAGCTAGGTAATTATTAAGTGTCTGAGACCGGATTTGAACCCAGGTACTCCTGACTCCAGGGCCAGTGCTTTATCCACTACACCACCTAGCCGCCCCCAAGAGACTAGTTTAAATCCAGCTTCTGCCTCTTTGCTGAGTGATCATAGACAGTCCACTTAATTTATATGAGCCTATAAATTTCCTTTTTTTGTAAAAGAGGGATAGTCAAACTAACCTTAGTTCATAAGATTATTCAAGAAATATGTTTTTTAAACTTCAAAGCACTATAATAATGATTGTTATATTATATCACATTAATTATTATTATTAATATAACCCTAATAATGCCATGTTAATGTGTCAATTGCATTCTAATGTCATATTCAACAGAACTTCCTAAAAACCATACCCAAACCCATATTCTGTGCTAATAAACCCTAAAATTCATATTTTTTCAATACTAGAAATTAGCTTCGTACCAAGTGATCTTCCAGGCTCAACGGTCTTTAAATTACATATATATTACTGCAAGATGTATACCGCTTTAAAAAAAAGATGTATATTACTAATGCATAAAGATCATTTTACTCCTTGCTCGCAAACTTCCAATAGCTCCCCATTGCCTCTGCCTCTGCCATCTAAGACAAGACCTAGACCAGACTACTCAACTTCACATGCTAGTCCCTCCCTTGGCCCAACTGTGCTTTCCAATTTTATATTATTTCTTCAACATACCTTCTACTCCAACCAAATTATATTACTAGTCCCTGCCCAATCATATACTTAAACACATCCTTTACTTCCCTATGCCTGTGTTCATTGTCGATTCCTAGGCCTAGAGGGACTTTCATTTGACTGTTGAAATCCTATCTAATCTTTAAGGCTCGACTCAAATGATACTTCTACCATAATTCAGTTCCAGACTTTCCATCCAAAAGAAATCTCTTAGACCTTTATATGGGAGCAAAGCCTTATCTGCACATATAAAATGAATTAGAGAATTGAGACACGTATCTGGATCATTTAACACCCAAATTAACACTTTCAAAGGCAAAGAGAATTAATGCAAAAAAACATTGAACTGAAAGTATTAAGAGCCAGTTCTGATCCTGGTTCTACTATTAATTAGTGTGATCTTAGGTAGTCTTTTAATTCATCTGGCCCTCTGTTTCTCAATCTGTAAAATGAGTGTGTGAAAGGGACTAATGTGAAATACTCTCTCACCCAGTAATTCTAATTCACTTTGACATTTCAACAGGTGCATGATATTCCGTATCAGAATCTACTGTCTGCACACATTGGAAATGATGTCTATACTTGACTATAAAATAAAACTATTTGATGACACAGTCAGTTATTGCCCTTCTTATTTTGTCTTATTTACTGTTTTGGGACTTCAAACCCATATTAAGTAAAAAAAGAGGGTTGCAAACAAACTCATTCAGTGATAAGAATTGGGAGATAGCCAGAATTTATTTTCCAATCTAGTCCTAATTAATTAATTCAAACTGATTATACCTCAGTTTCCTCATTTATAAAACAGAGCAATATACCTGTCATGTCTTTCATGTGGTGTTTATGAGACAAAGTTCTAAAAACTTTTATGACATTAAGTTTAATATTGTTCAGTAATATGTATATAGTTACAAAGCTACATATTGTTCAGTAATATCTATATGGTCAAAAAGATACATATAAACACACATATGTATAAGTGTTAAAAATGTATATATACATGGTAGATGCCACAAGTTATAGTGGAAAGAGTACTGGACCTGAATTCTAAGTTCAAAATCTGTCTCTTATACTTTAAAGTCATGTGACTGTTATCAAGTCATTCAACCTGTTTGAGCATTAATTTTCATATCTATAAAATATGAACAATTACTACTGTCACATTATCCAAACATGAATAGCAGCAGAACATATTTAGTTTATGACTGGCATAATGAAAACACCCTTCACTTGTAATAAAAAGTAATCTTGGTTGCTATGTATAATGGTGAAGTTAAGATAGACTGTATTCTTGCCAAAATCACTGAGGAAGTTTTAAACTCAATAGTTCCATTGTTTTTTTAAAGCACTGGGAATATTGGTACTTTCAGAATGGTTACAAAGATAAAGAAAATTTCTTGGTTTCTTTACAGAATTTCCTACCAATACAGAATTGTACCAATTTATTGTATGTTTCAGAAACTTTTATCACACACTAGAATGCACTATTTTAAAGTCTGTCTTAAGTAAGAATCTCTGTTCATGACACAAAAGTTAAATGTTTATGGAAGTGTTGTCATCTAAATTAGACAATGATTATGTATATACATTCCACCTCTATGAAATCTAATTGTTTACTAGAAAGTAGTTCTCATTCATGGGTTTGGGAATAATTGTCCACTGGTAGCTATTATCCTATTCATTTATATTTGTTAACATTCAGGTTTGGGATATGCTTTCTATTCAACTGGTAAGCCTGCATTTTTTCCAGGACTTCCAAGATATTCTCATGGACGTATAATTGATGAGTCTTTTATATATTCTTTTCATTTCATCTATTATATAAGATCATTTTGACATTTCTTGATCCAAAAATGATACTGGTAAAACAAATACAATCACTCTCAATAAATGGATGCTCAATACTTTTTGAGTCTGTAAAATTCTTGGGACAAAGGGAATGCCAAAGACTGACCATTATGAATAGTTAGGAAGTCTAGAACCAGAATTCCAAAGGTTTAATTATTAAAACAAGAAATACAACTTGAAGTATTACATTTTTATTGGGCATTCTTCATCACAAAGTCATTCTAGAAGTACTATTGTTTTCACATTAATATTGGAGTTTTCCTTAGTGTTTCTCATCCTTCTTGTCATGTTTCTTCTGCCCTTTCTTTACATAAGGAGACCATTTTGGCCCTACACAATTGCCCTGTCATCACTAGAAACCTATGCCTCAGACCCTCCATGACATGAACACTACAAAAACTAGAAATTCTCTCCTTAGTATGCCATCTGCCTCTTAACTGCTGACCCTAATAGTTTTGCCTCAGTTCTTATCCCCTTGAATCCCTTTATAATTATCAACACTTTGAATCACTCCCTTCTGAATATCCTCTCATTATTTGGATTCTCTCACATTAAGGTCTGCTATCTGACCTTGCCTTCTCATTTTCTTTTGTGGGGTAATCATCCATCTTCTACAAATTGCGACTATGTCCTAAAATTCTGTCCTGAGTCCCCTTCTTTTCTCTCTTTATACTACCTCCCTTAGCTATTCCATCTACTTCATGGATTTAATAATCATTTCTTACTAGATTGCACACAAAACTATATATCCATGCTTATCCTCTCTTAAGTTCCACTTTAGCATCACTAATTAGGTTCCAGAGATCTCTAAATGAAAACCTTTTGGTTATTTCAAACTCAACACATTCATATCAGAACACATCAGCTTCCCCTCCATGAACTTCATATTATCTAAAATTCACTTCTTCCAACTTTATTTTTGAAGGCTATCATCCTCCTCACAATTACCTGCTCAGAAAATTTTCAATTTCTCCCTAATTTCTCTAGATTCTACTAATATGTAAGGTTTTTCTCCACTAGCAAGTTCATAATCTCTGTCATTCTTGACATATGCTTTCCCTCACCGCTTCTATATAATCAGTTGTCTTGTCTAATAGATACTACCTCCACATAACCTTTTATTTCTATCCTCTTCTGTTCACTAGGATGACCACTAACATCCAACCCTCACTTTCACCTGGGGGTGGGGCGGGAGAGGAGAGGGGAAGTATACTCTGGACACATTTTAGGTTTAATCTGCATTATTAACACTTTGTTAAGTCTAAACAATCAACAAAATAATAAATCAAGACATGATTTGTACAATTTATAGATTTCTGAGATATTTATGAATTGAAAATTTAACAGTTGGCTCTTTATGGACCAGTTAGAGCATACCTCTGGTTCAGCTCCTTATGATTCTATGCTTGGATTATGTGCTAGACTTCTTATTGGTAGTTCTGCTTCTAGTCTTAGCTCTTTCCAATTTATACTCCACCTACTGCTAACATAATCTTCTTAAGGTATTGGTCTTACTGTATCACTTTCTTGCTTAAAAGCCCTATGATGCTCCCTATTGCCTCTGAATTCTTTTGACATTTAAGGCTTATCTCTACAATCTGGTCCCAACCAACTTTTTAGCCTTCTTTCATGTGCCTTCCCTTCACACAGTCTATGGTCCATCCAAATTAGACTGCTAGCTATTCTTTGAACCCAACATGCCATCTTCCATCTTTCCACATGTGGAATGCACTCTTTGCT